>NC_092876.1:13453910-13738910 GCF_028372415.1 Notamacropus eugenii | reverse complement strand
GAGCCCGCCAGCCTTGCCAAGCTTCTACCAGCAGGACCCCCAGAATGATGAGGACCAGCCCAACCAGGCTGAGGCGGATGAGATTGCCCATGATGCAATCCTGGGTGTGGGGCAGCATCTGTGGGGAGGGGCTTCCTATTCCTAAGTGAACCCAGATTTTATCCCCCACAGAGAACCCAGACGCCAGCCCAGCCCTTGCCACCCCACCCCCGCCGCGCCCAGCTGGGCCCTGTGAGTTCTCTCTTTTTGAAGATGCGAGATTCCCCATCCTGTCTTTTGTCCCCCACACCAGAGTTCTTGGGGAGTTCTGAGGCTAGGCTCCACCCCACCACTTCCCCCTCTCTTGTGGAACCCAAGGAGCAGTGGAGTCTTATGTGGGTTGGTGGAAAAGAAGGGGTCCAAGGGGGAAATTCCTCACCTCTGACTCCCTGCAAAGGGTCGCTGGAAGCCAACCACAGGTAGGGATACTGACTATGAAACATCGGTAGGTCACTTGCTGAGCAGTGGTCATAGACGCGCTGGATACATTGGTCCAGAACCAAATTTTCTGGAGCCCAGAATTATTGTCCCCTTTCTCCTTATAGAGGTTGAACCAGTCAAACAGTTGCTCCGTATGACACGAGAGTCACATTCTATCCCCTGGCCACTTCCCGGATGGACACGAGTGATAGGGAGGGTTTGTCATAGAAGTCTGGGGAAGGAGACACGGGAGTGAGGCAGCAGCTGCCCCTCCGCAGCCGAGATCCATCCTCCTCTCCTCTCCTGCTCTTCAAGGGATGGTTTTGGGCTGGGAAACATCTTCGTTCTCCCTGCTACGCCTCCAGTGAACCCGGGCTAAGATCCTTTCTCCTCTCAGCTCTGGACCTGTGCCCTGAGAACAAAGAGGGGGCCCCATGATCGGATACGACCCTCTCGTTCCCTGCCCAAGAAGGGGCAGAGAAGGGGCAAAGGAAGGGGAGTGGGGCAGAAGACCCGGGACAGAGCAAGGAGAGAAAAAGGGCAGGAGGGCTGTAATGCCCTAGGACATAGGCTGGGGCACAGGCAGGCTCCAGAGGTACTCAGGATCCGTGGCCCAGTCAGCTCCAGAGATCTTCTCTCCAATGTTACCCTCCCCCATAACCCTGGATGACTAATCCTCCTCTACTGGTTGGGGTTCTCCCCCTAAATCTTCCGTGCAGCTGTCTCTCATCTCCCCCAAAATACACATATGCACATACACACTGCAGGCAACTTTCCAGAGTTTGGGTTCCCAGTAAGACACAAACAAGCCAAAGAAAGATTGCCTGCCCCCATAGAGCTTATATTCCAATGGGGAAAGACACCCCCTAAAAGGCAGCAGAAAGGAGGATGGAGGACGGGGAAGGTACCCATCAAGGGGGTATGATGGAGAAAGCAATGAGCTGGTCTGTGTGCCCTTCTGGAAGGGAGGTGTAAGGAAGAGTTTTCTAATCAGAAGCTACTTACAGTTTCCGGCTTCCAAAGGTTTGTGAAGCATGGTAGCGAAAGTCTGAGCGCAGTCTGGAAAGGGATGAATTTTGCGTCTGTATGTTTAAAGATTCTGTCACTGTTTTCTAAAACAGAATTTTAACATTTTCCCCTGAGGTCCTCCAACATTTCCTAGTAGTGTGGCACAGGGCTGGCCAAATCTACTGTAAATTTCAGATCTCTTACCGAGTTCTCACAGCAGCGAGACCATGATTTTATGCCTCACTAAGCAATTGTCCGACCACTCCCCACAATTGGCCCTTCTCTCTAATCTTAGATTCTTCTCCATTCTCTCTATTCTTAGATTCTTCTCCACTCATTAGATTCCTAGACCCTCCTTCCCAAGAACCGACAAACATAGTCAAGTCTCTAGCATCCTTTAAGGATAAAAAAACCCCAAACCAAAAACCTTCCACAGGCCTACCATTCCCTTCAAGGAGTGTTGGAAAAAGTCTTGCTTAAGGATTAGCTCTAACAAAGCAAGCAAACTCAGGAAAATGAGACCAAAAAAAGAAGCTTATTACAGCACACAAAGCAAGCACATTGAGCTGTTTTTATAAACAACTTTTCATCAGAGTGAGAGAATCCTGATAGGTTCCCATTTCCAAAAGGGAAATGGAAATTACATCTCAGCTCCTCCCCCATTGCCCCATCATAGGGAAATGGAATTGGAGATAAAGGGAATGGGGGAAATAGCATGTATCTAGCACATAAAACAAAGGATAAAGGTATGGGATCCAAGGACTTGCCACTTCTCCTTGTTGATACCTCTCCCATAGACTGGTTGACACATACTGGGAAGACAAGCCAGACTGAAAACAATGGGGTCACTCGGATTAACTCAGCACAATAGAAGGAGCCTATGTTTCTTCTACCTTTCTCAGTCAAAATACAGGAAAAGTTTATCAATACTGCATGTTTCCAAAACATCAGCTTGGCAGCTGGAGGCTGGACTAGAGCGGGCAGAGATTTAAGACAGGCTTACAGAGATGAGGGTGTGTGCCAGGGTGGTAGCAGGGTCAGAGAAAAAGAGATGATATAAAGGCAGAAATGATAAATTGATGGGGTGAGGCCAAGAGAGGAACTGACGGTGACATTGACATTATGAGCCTTTGTGAATGGGAAGATGCTAAACCAGGAGGAGAGTAATAGGGAAATTCAAAAGGGCTTGGAAAAAGAAAACGAATTCTGATTTTGGATATTTTGAATTTGAGATGGTTATGGAACATTCAGTTCGAGATGAAAAGTGTATAAATACTGAGGGTGAGGTTTTACTTTGGGACTTACTGACTGGAAGTATTTGTTTAGCCAGAGGAGGACTCTGGGAAGCCGCTAAGCAGCTCCCTGGCTTTGAAAAACTCAGATGTTCCCTGTTTAGTACATTAATGGTCAGACATTTTGGAAGTCTCTTGACTTTTGATTTCTCTATATACTCTCTGAAGTTCAGGATGCTGACTTTTTCCCCTGAACTAATTGAATGATACATGTGCTTGATTAAAGTGATCATTAACCCCTCAAAAGCTGCCTTTCCTTTTAGAGAAGCAGATCAAAGAACCTGTGATAGCAGGGTCCCATATGTATGTTGGGGTGCTTACTGTGAGACAGCAGTTAAAATGTAGGATTGGAGTTCAAGAGAGGAACTAGAGCCAGATCTATAGATGTGGGGGTGATCTTCATGGGTGACCTGTGGACTCTGGAGAGTTGGGGAACTCACAAAGAGAGAAGGAAGAGGAGAGCCCTGAGGAGCACCCACACTAAGGGGGCAAGAGATACGCATCCTGGAAAGGAGAGAGAAGGCAGGCCAGAAAGACAGGTGAAGAAAGAGGAAAGAGTGATGTGATGAAACCAAGGAAAGAGAGAGTTGGAGAGAAGGAGGAGGGGGCAGTCAACAGGGTCCAGCACTGCAGAAAGTGGGGGAAGGCAGGGACCTAAAAAAGGTCATCAGATTTGGTACCTTTCAGAGCAGTCTCAATGGGGGAGTGGGCCTTCCAAGCAGATGCCAGGGGTTGACCAGGGAGTTAAAGCTGAGGAAGTTCAGGAGGGGCATTCCAGACTATCAGCCAAGAAAGAAAGGAGGGATGGAGGTCAATAGCTTGAGAAGTTGGAAAGCAGGTTTGTATTTTGTTTTGTTTTGTTTGTAAAGAATCATGGGGACCTGAGCTTGTTGGAAGCAGGGGAAAAGCCTGAAGACGGATGGAAACCAGCTCCTAGAAGAGAGCAGGGCTAAGATTTGGGGGCCAGGTAGAAGAACTTCACTTAACAAAGAGAACACCATCTCCTTCTCTGGGGCAGAAGATGAGAAGAAGATGGTGGATTCTGGGGAGAGGGACAGTAAAAGAATGCAGGAAAAGAGAAGAGGGAGCCCAGGGCAGAGATAGCTTGGTGATAGAAGGTGAGATCTCCTGCTGGGGAAGAGGGTGAGAGAAGGAGGCACTGGGGAGAGTTTAGAAGATGTGTCATATCTGGGGGAAAATCAAGGAAGAAGCCAGTGTTGGATGATTCTGTGACCATGCCTGAGCTGCTGGGGCAGTTTATAAGTGTAGCTCATGGGAGAGGAGGATATTGTGAAGGTGTCTGAGGGTCCATCAGTAAGTCTATCAGAGTCCCCCAGCATCATGACAGAGAGAAAGACTGTGTGCCAAATACTTGGACCCATAGGTTGTGTTTGTCCTTCGTTCACAAAGAAGATCATGACATCAAGATGATGATATGACTTGCAGTTGACTTTTATATGAGTGAGGGAGTGTGGTGCAAGGTCATCTGCCTCATATTCTCCTCCAGAGCCATATGGATCCAATGGCCTGAAACTCATCAGGAAGACTGGAGATGACCCAGGATTCAATGTGAGACCCTGGTCCTTTTAGGCTAGGGTCTTATCACATTCTCACTTTGAGTGAGATACACCCATTCCATGAATAGGCTTCTTTAAGTAGTTAGTCAAGGGATGGCCCCTTTAGTAAAAAAAAAAAATCAGACTGGTAAGGGAAGACCCTCAGGGTTCCTGGGTAAAAGAGAAACAGTTACTATTTAGTAATAAATGAATGCATAAAATTTAGTAAAACAATGGACCCATAGGACTTAGAACTGGAAGGAAGCTTCTAGGTATCTATAAGGTGACCAATAGTGTTCTGTACCCAATCACAGAAGGAGGTAGAAAATCTCTAAGACTGAGAGGCTGCTAAGGACACAAAGGAAACCTGTGCCCAGAGGGAGGGAGGAAAGCAATGGGACTCAGCATCTTTGCAAGGAGAAACAGAAATGGGGGAGGGTGTGGGGCAAAAGTAGAATCTCCTGGAAGAATTCTAGAATGTGTTATGAAAGGGATGGTTTCTGACCTTGTAGAAAGGAAAGAGCTGGTCACTAAGGATCAAGATGTCTTCAATAGTAGGTCATGTCACAGTAACGATTCCTTTTGTTGACAAGGTTCCTAAAAGGGGAGAGAAGGGGGCTCCATGGCAACAGCATGGCTCCAGTTCAGGGAAGTGTTGACAAAGTAGCCCATACCGTATAGACAATATAGAAGAACCTTCTTAGGTGGATTCAGAAATGGCTGATCAGTGGGGCCCAAAGAGCCACCCACAATGAATCATTTTCAACATGGAGGTAGGTCTCCAGAGGAGTGCCCCAGGGGTCTGTTCTTGATCCTATGACTTTGGTAACTTTGGTGCAGACATAGGTGGAATGCTGACCCAATTTTAGAATGACACTAACCTGGGGGACTGGTTAGCATGTTGGAGGGCAGAATCAGATCTCAAATGTCAAGTCCCACATTTAGGTTCAAAAAATCAACTTCAGAAATCCAGAGTGGAGGAGGTGTCCCTAGCAGCATATCCTGGGTGTTTCAATGGGCAAGACTTCAGGAGGGGTCAAAAGGGTGGCAATGAAAAGCTATGGAACACACAGGGGAGGGGGATCATGAGAGGGAAGGGCTGGGAAGGGGTACCCTCTGAGGAACCATGAAAGGAAGTGGGCACATTGAGCCCAGAAAAGAGAAGATTCATGATCAATGAGAGGGAGGCAGGGCTACCCTCAAGTGTCTCAAGGGCTAGTCTATGGCCAGGCACCATGCTGGTAGCCCCAGAGGACAATGGGTAAAGGAGAAGATTTAGGCCAGCTGCTAAGAGCCTTCTGATAATGAGTGCTCTCCCAGAGTGGAAGGTGTTGACTTGGAGGGGGCACATGCACCTGCCTCCTCGGGGGTCTTCTGCACGGGAGATTCTTCTTCAGGGGCAGGTTGATCTGGGAGCCCTGAGCAGTCCCTCCAAACAGTGCGGTTCTTCTGGTACTTATGTCTTCTTAAGCCTCATCCCCCCCGAACTACTCAGTGACGGATCTCATCAAGATGGGCCTGGCTGCTCTGGTCCTTGCAGCCCTGGGCACCCTCTTCATCGAGGACTGGTACAGCCAAAATCAAGCTAGGAAGGAGGCGGCAGCGGCAGCTCTCACCACAAAGTTGGCTGAGTCCAAGAAGAAGAAATGATTTGGTTCAGTCTAACCATGGGAAGCCCTGGAACAGTGCAGGCAGGAAGAGGGAGCATTGCCTAACCCTGCCTGGGTCCCCACTGGCCTTCCCAGGCCTCCTGACCCTCCCTCTGTAACACTCTTAACTCCTCCATGTGTGAGCCATAAAACTTTTTGGAGCAAGATGTCAGACCCCTATCCTATACCAAACCAGACGTGCTCACCTCCCCCCCAGAGATCACTTTCCCATGGCCCAGACCCTGGCCCCACTCCTAGAAAGAGGTGCATGTTCCTGGGCCAGGAAGGGCCCCTGGTAGTGACTGTGCCCCACAAATCCAGTCAGTAACAATGACCTTGAAGGATGCTTCCCTCAGACAGCAATGGGAAAGATGGGTCAGAAGACAGGAACTGGACCCCAGTGGGAGAGGCCCGCACTCTCCACGGGCTCTTGAATAAAACTTTTTCCATTTTCTTCACTCGGACAGTAGTGGGCGTCCCTGACTAGTCTAAGAAACACTGGGATTTCATTCCTCCTCCGTAGGGACACCCAAGGACTTCTGCATGAAACACAGTCCACAGAGCTCTGCCCCTCATTTATGGTGTGACCCTTCATCTCTGACAGCCTTGGTTTCCTCTCCTGTTGAATGATGAGGTTGGAGTTGATGGTCTCTGGGGTCCATTCCATCTCTAAATTCATGATCATATACATGATCTAAATTATAAGGGGATCACAGTCTTTTGAGAGGAAGGAGACTCATTCAGGATGATGACAGTCTGAGGTGCTTCTAGCCCAGAGACTCGAGGAATTTTCAGAGAATCTTAGATCTGGGAGGAAAGAGAAAGGATGGAGGGTATCTTATTGGGACTGGCACCAAGCTCTGTAAAGGCCAACTAAGATGGCCAAGGCCCTGTCCTCACCCCAAAAGGATTCTTTTAATTCCCAGATGTGGATTTCTCATATACACGCACGAACGCACGCGCACACACACACACACACACATACACACACACACACACACACACACACACATATCCACCTTTGTCACTGGCCTTCTTCCTGGAGCTAGGGACCCTGGCAGTCACAGAGATCCCTATCTCACTAATCCTTGGTGGTGAGACCTTGGCTGTTCTGAGCCCAGCCCTGTCTTGCCCCCTTGGTCAGGCCAAGATGTCTGAGGGATCTGAAAGTTTTCCAAGCATTTCAAGGAAAGACTCAGGAAGAGAAAAGAGACTGGGATGATGACCTAGGGTGCTTCTCCCCTTCCCTCCTCCCACCCAGTTTGGGGACAGGGTCTGGGGCAGAAGTTGGAGAAAAGGGAGGCCTTTATGATCATTTGTCTGAGATTGTGGGCTTAACACTGGAGGACCCAAGCCAGGGGCACAGGAGAGAGGCTGAGGCTGCAGTCCCTGCCCCTACTTGTGCTGGGCCCTGCTAAGGACAGAGCAAAGGCCCACTGTCACCCCACAGCCACCTCCTGGCTAGTGGTCTGGACGAGTCTCAGGGCTGGGCGAAGGGAGAATCTGAGGAGGCCCTTGGACAAGGAAGACCCCAGGCTCTCTTCTGACCCCAGACCTGGCCCTCAACCTCTCATCTGGGCCCAGGAAAGAGGCTTGGAAGAGGGGCGTAGGTGAGCTTCTCTGATTTTCATAGGCATTTTTGCCAGGGCAAGGTCTAAGCCACAGGATCAGGGCCCAGGAGGGTAGGTGGGTGCTCCCCAGGGCAGGACAGATAACAACAGGGGGACCCTAGCGCCTAGAAGCAGGGAGTGCTCTAGGCTCCAACTACTTTCTATGGAGGCTCCCCATCCCTCCCTGCCTGGGAAGGTGGATGTCAGGAGGAGAGCAGGGAGCAGGTAGAGAGGTAAACCACTATTCCTAAACACGACTTAGGAGCAAAAAGGTAAGTCAGGGGGAAACATCAGAGAACAGAAGGGTCCCTAGGGTGAAGCCACCAGGCAAAGACTGAGCAGCAGCACCCCCTGCCCCTCTCTCACAGCCGAAATTTCCAGGAAGCACCTATTCAGCACTTCATTCAGAGGGTTAGGGGGGGCATGCATCATGGGCCTGGTACCTCTGTCCTGAGGGTAGATGCTTGGACCTGCCCCTTGGGACCATGTGCCTTCAGCCATGGTGGCCCACCGAGGCCCTACGGCTCAACCTGGGCGACTCTGGAAAGCTGACAGCTTTAGTGAGATTTTTCAGGGAGTGAGGAAGGGACCCATGGGGATGGCACAGTGGGATTCTGTGGTCTTACAGTAACAGAAGGTGGCCATGTATTGGGTGGCAAACCAGTTATCTGTATGGCAGCCTGATGTAACCAACTAGTATTGAGCCTCGAACCATCAAGTTCAAATCCCAGGGTGGACATGTTCTCTCTGGACAGCCCTGAAACAAGTCAGTCCCTCCCCGGGTCTTGGGCTCCTTGTCAGCAAAATGGACATAATAATTATAGAATCAAGCAGATGACTTTGCTACGAGACAGCCTATAAACTGTTGACTTCTGGCCCACATTTCCACACTGTCACCTTTCACCATTCTCTCCCTGCCCTGTTCCTAAGGTACAGGGAGGGCCACTCCCTGTCCTGGAAGGTGCTTACACCTGGATGCACTGCTCCCCACAGAGGCTTCCGTCTCTCCAAGGTAGCCACACCCCACTCACCTGTGGGTATTGGAGCTTTGTCTCTCCTGAAATTACTGTGCATTTACCAACTTGTTTACTCCCCACCCAACAGTCCTAGAAGAAGATAAGGTCCTGGAAGGAAGGGGTGATTTGGGTTCTGTTGGGTTTTTTTCCTTCATTTCCCACTGCCTAACATGGTCCCTGCCCACAGTCAGTGCTTAATAAATGTTGGCTGAAAAATTCATCTGGAAGAATAAAAGTCAAGGATATCAAGGAAATCAGTGAAAGTGGTCTAGCCATACCAGATCTCAAATTGTATTATAAAATGGTGATTGTCAAAACAATCTGGTACTGGCTAAGAAACAGAGTGGTGAGTCAATGTAATAGATTGGATATGCGTTACATTATAGTAAATGATCTACTATATGATCAATTCAAAGATCCAAGCTTTTGAAACAAAAACTCATTATTTGACAAAAAAAAATGCTGGAAAAACTGGAAAATAGTATGGCAGAAACTAGATATAGACTAACATCTCCCACCATATACCAAGATAAGGTCAAAACGGGTACATGATTTACACATAAAGGCGGATACCTTATAAGCAAATTAGGAGAGTAAGGGATAGTTCATTTGATCTATGGATAAGGGAAAAATTTAGGACCAAAAAAAAAGTAGAGTATTACCAAATATAAAATGGATAATTCTGATTATGTGAAATCAAACAGGTTTTGCACAAATAAAACCACTGCAACCAAAATTAAAAGAGAAGCAGAAAACTGGGGGGAAATTTTTGTAACAAACATCTCTGACAAAAACCTCATTTCTCAATATATAGAGAGAACTGAGTCAAATTTATAAAAATACAAGTCATTTCCCAATTGATAAATGGTCAAGGGATATGAACTGGTAATTTTCAGAAAAAGAAATCAAATCTATCTATAGCCCTTAATTAGAGAAAGGTAAATTACAACTCTGAACTATATCAGAGTGGCTAACATGACAAAAAGGGAGAATGATAAATGTTGATCCATTAATACCACTCCTAGGGCTATCTCCCAAAGACATAAAAAAGGTAAAGGGGCCTATATGTACAAAAAAATTTATGGTAGCTCTTATTGTGGTGGCTAAGAATTAGACATCGAGAAGATGCCCATTGATTGAGGAATGGCTAGACAAGCTGTGGTATATGATTGTGATGGAATATTATTGTGCTATAAAAAATGACAAGCAGGATGATTTCAGAAAAAACCTGGACTTACACGAACTGATGCAAAGTGACGTGAGCAGAACCAGAAGAACATTGTACACAGTAAAAGCAACATTGTATAATGATAAACTGTGAAGGACTTCGCTATTCTCAGCAAAAAAAGATCCAAGACAATTCCAAAGAATAATGATGAATCATACTATCTGCCTCCAAAGAAAGAACTGAAACTACCTGAACACAGACTGAGGCATGCTATTTTTCACTTTCTTAGTTTTATTCAAATTTCCTTCTACAAAATGACTATTATGGAAATGTTTTAGATGACTGCACTTGTATAAATCGTATCAAATTGTTTACCATCTCAGGGAGGGGGAAGAGGGAGGAAAGGGAATGAAGAGAGGGAGAGATAGAAAACTCAAAACTTGTTTTAAATTGTTCAAAAATTGTTTTAACTTGCAATTGGAGAAAAAAATAAAAGTTGGTTGAATTAAATTCTTAAGACCTCAGAATCAAAGAATCTAAATGCTGCAGGGACCTTGGGTGAATCCAGTCCAGGCAGGGCCTAAGTCCCAGACCTGGTAAGTGGACATCCAGACGCTGCCCAAAGACTCCCAGTGAAGAGGAATTCACTCTCTCCCAAGGCAGCACCTTTCCCTTTGGAATGACTCATCATGAGGAAGGTTTCATTGACATCGAAGAGAATATATTTCTTGAGAGCCTACTAGGTGCCAAGCACTTTAGAATGATCTCATCTGATCCTCACAAGTACTCTGGAAGGTGGATGCTATTAATATTTTACAGATGAGGAGACTGAGGCAGACAAAGGTAAAGTGGCCTGCCTGAGGCCCCACAGTAAGTGTCCAAGGCCTGATTTGAACCTAGGATCTTCTGATTCCAAGCCCAGCGCTCTTTCCTCTGCTTCATGGGTGCCTCTAATTACACTTACTTGGCTTTCATTCCCTGCCCATTCCTGCCCTGGCCCTGATCCTCCACCCTTGCTGTTCTTCTGGCACTAGCCTAGCTACCCTCACCTCCTTCAGCATCTTTCCCCTCCCTGGCCTGGTCGCCATCCTCTGGATAATCTCTAGCTTATCAAGGTCATTCCCTTGCCCTGGTACCCACAACTGCTGAGGTCTGATAAGGGCAGAGCCCAGAGATGCCAGTCCTGGAAGCCATACCCTCTTTTTCTCCAGCCACCTATAATGATGATAATAGCTACCATGCCACAGGCACTGTGCTAAATGCTTCACAAACAGCTCATTTGGTCCTCACAATAACACTGGAAGGCAGGTGCTATATTATCTCCATTTTGCAATTGAGAAAACGGAGGCAGATAGAGGTTAAGTCACTTGTCTAGGGTCATGTAGCTAATAAATGTCTGAGGCAGTATTTGAACTTCCAACTCCAGGCTCTATCCACTGTGCCCCCTAACTGCCCTGGCTTTGAATATCAGCCTTCAGTGCCAGGCTTGTGTTGATCCTGAAGGTAATAGGGATCTGGAGCAGATTCCTGACCAGGAAAGGAATGTGGTCACAGCTTCATTCTCTGAACACTAGTTTGCCCTTTGGTGATGAGAGAGGGGGAAAGGACAGGAAGCAGAGAGACCACCTGGAGCCTATTCAGCACATTGATTCTACTGAACAAGTCTTTATTCAGTGCCTGCTGTGTGCTGGATGCCAAGTGCTGGAGAGAGACAAACATACCAGTCTCTGCCCAGGGAATACTTCTGGTTCTTGTGACTGTTCAGAGGTGTTGGGGACCTGATGGGGGACGGGCAGTGTGAGTGATCCTGAGTTCACAGAGGTCTTCTAAGCCAAGTCCCTGATTAGACAGCCAAGAAAATGAGGCCCTCATAGGCCAAGTGACTTGTCCAAGGTCCTATGGGTAGTGAGTGACTTCTTGAGGACTGGCCCAAGCCCCTCTGCCTCTAAAACTGGGGCTCTGTCCGTGGTATCCTTGGAGAAGGAGACAAAAGTATGAGTGGAAATGACATCTTCAACTGGGGGGCTGGGGAAGAGGGAAAGTTGAGGCTAATGCTAAGGTTGGTGACCCATATGACTATCCAGGACCAAAATGGGGCCATTTGGAGGAGAGGGGTGAGGTGAAAGATTGGGAGTGGGGTAGTTATAGCAGGTCTGCTTTGGACGAGCTGAACTCAGGATGCCCATGAGACAACCAAGTGAAGATGCCAGCCGCCCATTGACAATGTGAGATTAGATGTCAGGAGAGCAGTTAGGGCTGCTATCTAGATCTTGGAGTCATTTTCATGGAGATGATCACTGAGCCAGATCGTAAGAGGGAGCAGAGGGCCCGGGAATGATCATGGACAGTGAGACTCAATAGATATGATGAGCCAAGAAGAGGTTAGAAAGGGAGGAGGAAAACAAGGGAACCATTGGTGTCAGCGACACCTAGGGCCATGGAAGATCCTCCCTCCTTAAACAAATGATTCTGACGAACCCAGCTGTACTAAATCTCAGAGGCCCCCATCTTCCCCAGGGATCAGCAAAGGGCTTGACTGTCCCAGAGACAGAGTATGGAATCTTTCAGGAGCTTCTGGGTCTAAGCTTGTGGGTGGAAAGTGAAGAGAGGGACTTATTTTACTGCCAGCCGATCCTACTCCCCTCCTGGCTCAGGAAAAAGGCCATGACACCCCTTCCCCAATTCTGTCCCTGACTTCTAAGTTGAGTCCTCATCTCTGAGACTGAGATTGGCTTCCCAGGGACACCAAGCCAATCCTATGAGAAAGAGAAGAGAGACAGGTCCCTAAGAGACAAGGAGGACAGAAGATGACATTGTGGGATGGAGGGAACTCAGGACTGGAGTCCTCTCTGTTTGCAGTCACCCCCAGTACCATGGGATATGGCACTAGGGCAAAGTCACCCACAATGGCCTCCAGTGGTGGCTGTTAGGGCTGCTGGGAGGTAGCCACCCAAGGGTGGTAAGTCTTCTCTTGTTCTTTACCAGTCATGGACACCAGCTTCTTGGTGATCATTATCATTCTTTTTTTTTCCAGTTGCTCTGGCAGAGAAAACAGAAGTGGCATAAAAGATGGATAGCATGAAAAGAAAGAAAAAAAGAGTGAGCAGGGATAAGTCACAGTCAGTGGTATGTCCCTGAAGACCAGAGAGAGAGAGCCTCCAGGAATGTGGGCATTTACAAGGTGGGACTGGAACCTTCTCACAATATTCTAGAATGTGTTCTGAAAGATGGTTTGTGAGAAGATATAAAGGGGAGGCCAGGATGGGTGAATCATCAGGTTGTGGCAGCCTCCCTTCAGCTCTCTTTTTGATGGAGTTGTTGGGGTGATGCCCTAGACATGGTGTCCCTGGAGATTAGGAAAGCATTTAATTAGGTGGCTCATTGTCTCACACAGCCAAGGTGGAAAAAGGTGGTCTGGATGATGAAGCCACCGCAGGGACTTGGGAGGAATTATTGACTAGACCTCAAAAGTGTTCAGAAATGGATCCATGGCAACTTCGAGGCAGTCTCTAACAGACAGTTCCAGTGATCTCCACTTGGTCCTAACATTTTCATCAATGGCTTGGCTAGAAGGTATTTTTTCTCAAGCTTGTGGCTGACACAAAACATGGAGGAATGCTAATGCTTGAGATGGCAGCCACAAGATCCAAAAAGATCTTGAGAGGAAAATTTTTCTGTGAAGTTTGGATTCAGTCAAAGGGCTACACTTGAGAACCTAGAGGGCCACAGGTGACCACAAGGTTGCAGGTTCCTCAGCCCTGGAAATGATGAGCTGTCTTATAAGAAGATTGGGAGGCTGGGAGAGGAAAGGGAACTGTTATTCCCTTGGGTTGGAGAACTCACAGGGTGAAATTCTAGTGGTGCTGACATGCAACTGGTGACTTACAGTCTCACAGAGTTGCCTAGGGAACAGATAAGTTGTTTGACTTGCTATAGATGCACAGCCAGTAAGTAAGTGCCAAGAACAAGAGTTGAACCCAGGTCTTTCTGGATCCATAGTTACCCCACAAGCTGATCAAAATGTTTATGAGAGATAGCTACCCAGGTGGCAAAGTAAAGACATCAATTTAAAAAGTCAGCTTGACAATGGAGGGGCAGGAAATGTTGCTGGATGCTTGCCCTTTTGGGGGGGATAGATCTGGAGTTTCTGGTGGACCAAGCTCAAAATGAGTCAGGAGATTAGGATGGTTAAGATGGTGTTAGGGCTGTGTTAAATAGTCCCAGCATGCCAAAAAATGGAGGTGGTCCTGGGTCAGTGCCAAGCTCAGACTACAGCCAGAGGACTATGTTCAGATCTGGGCACAGAGTGACCAGGATGGTAAAAGAGTTCATGTTAAGTGGGGATTGACTGAAAGAATTAGGGATGTCTAATCTGGAGAAGAGAAATCTGGGGGAACGTGGGGGACGTGGTAGCTGTCTCTGAGCATTTGAAGGATGCATAGAGGAGGGATGAGACATACTCTGCTTGGTCAAGAGGGCACAGCTAAAAGACCATCCTGAGGGCTGCCCCAGCCTGGGATGGGCCTCCCGGGGAGCTGACAGGTCTTTCAAGGGGGTCTGGGGGTTGGTGGGTCCTCCAAGGCAGGACAGAAAATAGCTGATGTCCAGGGCTGCCAGCTCCCCCTGTAGTCGTTTCTAACTGCTTTGCATTTCTTGGTCTCCCCAGACTTAAGTCCGGACAATCCCACACTCGGCCACTTCATCCGCGTCAGCCTGGCTTCTCTAGTTCTTGTGGCATTGGGGATATTGATGGCTGAGGACTGGTGCAGACAGAAGGAATCAGAGCGGGATCCAGGGGACATCCTGTGGGAGAAGCCGAGCTATTCAGATGTCAGGGCCAAGTTAGGTTTCTGCTAGCTGTAGGAGGTCTTGAAGAAACTCTTCTACCATCTCTAGGTATGGAAAAAGCAAGTGGACATAAACCCTGGGGGCCACCAGCTGCCTTCCTCAGTGGCCCTCTGTAACCCCTCTCCTTCTAGGGCATAAATCTTTCATCAAAGCTCAAGTGATTAACATCCATCTGTTTGCCTCAGTCATTCCCCAGACCAGGGCACTGCCCTCCTTCCTAGGGTTCTACGAGCTGCACTCAGGCATCTGTCCCTTCCTGTCTCCCAATTCCAGTGCCTTCCTGCTGCCTGCCCCCAGACCCTCTCCCTGCATCAGGCTTCCCAGCAAGACCCTTCCCTTGGCCTTGTCTCAACCGCCATGATCCCAGACATTGGTAGTGACACAGAGATTACAAACAAGGGATCCACAGGGGATGGGCTGTACCTACCCAGAGACTGCCAATACTTCCCCCACCCCAACTCTGTCCAGTTCTGCCCATGTCTAGTACAAATACTTGGACTCCAGACCCCTCAGGCCCCACTTTGGATCCCATTGCCTTCTTTCCCAGTGGCCTGTCCATTAGTCAGGTCCCTTACAAAGGGGACACATGACAGCCAGAAAGCACTGAGTAAGAATCTACCATGTGCCAGCCACAATGCTCACTACAAGGGACAGAAAGGCAAAAGGGAAATAGTCCCTTCTCTTAAGTATGGGAGACAATGGGAGAGAAACACCATGAACACCCAGAGAAGTCAACACAAAATATATTCAAGGTAGTTGGAAGAGGGAGCACTAATAACTGGGGGGGGAGAGATTAGGAAATACCCCAGGTAGGAAGTAGCACTTAAGCTGAGCTTTGAGGAGAGCCCCAAATATCTATTAGGCACCTACTGTATATAGTGTGTCAAAGGTCAGGAAGAGGCCAAAGATGAGCCTTGGAGTCTGTAAATCCTGCATTCAAATCATGCTATGTGACTGAGTAAGTCACTTCACTCACCCCAGACAAGATTATAAATTATAGAAGAGTGACCCATCTACTTTGGAGAAGGGTTTTTTCCTACTCCCAGCATCTCCTACAGTCTCAACATGAGTAAGTTCATTCAGTCATACATCTGGACAAAGAACAAGGCACAGGGCAGCAGAGATACAAAGCATTCCCTTCCCTTAAGGAGCCCACATGCTGGATGCTCCTTGGGGAGGGTCCAGCATGGCTCTCCTTTGCCAACACCTAGCCTTGAGTTCTCTCCTTCTTGGTTCCCAAGTTCCATCCCCTCTCTTGCCAGCCAATCCTGCTCTCAGCAGCCCCCCTTCCACTAAGCTCTTCTCTGTCCCTGGCCCACAAGTAGGATACTCCTTGGGAATTATCCCTTTTTTTGTAGACCTGACCTGCACAAAGGTTTCTCAAGGGAGTTCTCATCATTTATAGGAAAGAGTCAAAAAGGATAGGTTCCTTTCCAAAGAGATCCAAAAACATAGAGTGACCAAGTTTCAGCATCTTGTCCCAGGATCCTTTCATTTAGTCACCAGCCCCTTTTGGGGTTTCAGGCTGAGCCTTCACCAAGGCTCTGATGAGTCATTAGGCCAAGGGAATATTCCAAAACCATTAAAGCATTAGACATGTAACTGAGGGAAACAGAAAACATGGTTACAAAAGTTTGCAATGCACAGCCACAGATCCAGCCTAACAACTGCTTTGCAAATAGTCTGTGATCCCTGAAGTAAAATGGCATTCAGGATTTGAAAGGGACAGATGCTGTAGAGATGAGGTACTTAAGGCTACACTGACTTGGCAGGATTGAATCTTCCATCGTGTGTGGGTGGCTGTCAATGGGCCAGGATGCCCCTATCTAGTGACCACCCTCAGCTTTCATCCTGTGCAGCTATATCCATCTAGTAACAACAAATGGGCCATGATAGACAGTCACATGAATGGTCATTGTCACCAACCAATGCCAAGGGGGTCTGGACCTCGTTCACCTACCATGTTGGAGCCTGATGCAGACACTACAAGTATCTATCCTGCCCCAGCGACGACACTGTCAGACCACTCTGCTTGTCTTACAGCAGTGAAGAGCCAGTCACAGTCAATATTCACTTAGTCTAGCCCACATCTAAGCAGGAACCATCACTACAATAATTCCAAGTATTCACCTAGCACCTACTCGAAGACTTTCAGCACTGGACAGCTCATTACCTCTCAAGAACGTCTAGTACATAGTAGGATAGCTTTGCTTGCTAGGAAGATTTTTTTTTTTTAATATATGTATTAGGGTTAGGAAGATTAGTCACATGTGCAGAATAGAATGCAGAGTCTGGGGTCAATAGATAGATCTCTCTTTACCCTGCTGCTACATTCATTCACATGTTTAATCTTATTACCCTAAACATTGGGGTAATCCAGGGGTGTTTTTAAAAAAAATTTATACTCATTAATAAAATTTCATCTCTCATGAAATCAGCTACTCTCAGAGGCCCCACCCCAGTTCATCAAACAGTATTTATTTAATAGAGAAGCTTTCCCAGTAATACTGACTATATTGTAGATCTCTTAATCTCCCAGGGTTGATTAAATATTAAAATTACTGAATAAGCAATTTATTAACAAAATCAATAAGACAAAAATGTAGGTAATTATTTACAATGTTTTCTAAATGAATTAATGAGAAAACATAAAATGCTTACTATATGCAAGCTAGGCACAGAGTAAGTAAGCCGACTACAAATAAACATAAATAGAAAAACTGAGACTGTCCCTTTTCCCCGCGCTCACATTCAAATTGGGAGTGACAACACTAAGAGGAACTTAGCTGAAAGTCACTTGGAAAGGCCAGAAGTCCTAAGAGGGCAGGGTGAGGAGACCTGGAGGACCTTAGGACTCAGTAATGGACAGAGGGTAAGGCTGGTGGTCCTCCATCTCAACAGGAGGAGAACTGGTGGATTCCATGCCTTGGGCTGAGCAACCAAGCTCTCTACATAGGTTCTGGGCCAGCTGGGGCTGAGAAAGGGGATGAAGGGAAGGGGGACAGTGGGAGAGAAGGGCACCCATAGTGATGCTGGATATTCCAGGTGCCCAGCCAACCGAGATCATAAATGCCAAAGACAAAGAGAGAGATGTCCTTTGTCATTTTCCCCTGCCTCCATCCTCCAGCAAAGCTTGACAGGAATCGATGTCTGGGCCATGTAGGGTTCTGCACATCAGTCTCTCAGACTTCTGAGAAATTCTTGGTCCTCAGCCGTTGGGAGAACAATGACAGGCAGAGTCTCCTCGGACCCTAGCTCCAGTGGCAGATGACTCCACTTCTGAAAGTGCCTCACATCCCACATTATTATGACTCAAAAGGACAGTCCCTTAATGAGACACCTCCTCATCCTCTTTAAAGGTTTCAGTCCATGTGTTAGGACAGAAAAGATCTCTGTCTTCCTTGCCTTTGTCTCACGGAGCTCCTGTCTAGCAAGGAAAGGATAGCAGTCTTCAGTTTCTCCCAGGCTGAAACCTCTCCAGACACCACATCAAATGTTCTTGGTCCTATTTATCAAACAAAAAGTTAACTGTTCTCCCAAAAAGGAAATTTTTCCTCATCCTCTTTCTGTCTTCATCATTTCTCTCAAACCACATCTCCAGTCATTCTTCTGTTTTTCACAAACCTCCAAACTCTAAACATTGGGCTCTTAAAACTTAAAACTGCAGTAACAGCAGCTACAGGGTCTGTGGGAGCGCCTTGTTCCATTTAAATTGAGCTAACATCTGCCCCTGCCCTAGCAGGGTGTGTCCTTGGAAGTGTGTCTTTCTCTTGCTCTCCCTCTGACACCACCTGGACCCAGGGAGGCAGGATGTCCGGTCATCCTAGAGCTCTGACTAGCAGGATATCTAGCTATAGTGCTACACACACACACACACACACACACACACACACACACACACACACACACACACACACACACACACACACACCCTCTGCTCAGTGTCACTAAGATGTGGACACCTCCACAAATTCAATTATTCTGGCTTTATCCAGGATATACGAGTGCCCCCTGCCCAGACCCTGGCATCACATGAGCACAGAAATCCTATGAGAATCAGGGGGCCCAGAATGGCCTAGAAGGCCTTTTCCTAGAAAAGAATCACTGAGACATCCCCCTCCCCGAGATCTCCCCCCAACACCCATCCCAACAGCTCAATCCTTCCCTTCTCTTCCCCAGCATCGTGGTCCCACGTGGGTAGGGGCTGCTGATGCTGGGGGATGGGGAAAACTTCCCATCTCCTAGGTGCAGTCCCAGCCCTGCTACAACTGGGGGCAAGTTTCCTCCCAAGTGTCCCCTGCCTTCCCTTGGAGAGCTGGGAGGGCTCTTGGGGAGGTATCCAAGCCCCTCATTTCACAGAGCATGGAAGCAATCTGTCCAAGGCCATGCAATGAGATGGACACAGGACTCAGCTCACCCAAATCATTTCTCTCCCCAGCACTGCAGGCTCAGGGCCTAGGACTCACCTACATAGATGGAGCGGTTCTAAGGGGTGTTAACCTGAAAACTTGGTTAAATAAAAGACATCAGGCTAATAGGCATGCGTTATTATTTAATTAGTCCTCTCTTAAAGACAACGGTCATAGCACTATGGAGCCAGGATCAGAACTGGCTCTCTTAGTACAGAAATTGACTGTCTTAAGTACATTTTTCCATGAGAAAGGAGTTCTCTTAGATAAACACATTGTAAACAGAGTAGTATCAATTGGGTTTTATGATCACAAGCTATGGGCATCTTCTTCCTGTAGCATGTCCCTGTGATTTTAGGATAAGGGAAAGGTCCCATCACCCAGATAACAGACATCCTGTCCTAAACAGGCCTTTGAGGTTGTATATCTTAACAGAGTCTGGCAAAAGCTGAATTTTTACAACCCCAGGCATCTGTGTTTTCCTCCTTTCCCTAGGATGCTAGAAGAAGGGTCTAATAAAGGAGTCCCATTTGCTTGACATTAAAAGGCATCCTCTGAACAAAGGAGACTATTAGGCCTATGCTCTTCCTAATTCAAAATCTAAAGTTTATATCAAAGGATTGTCAAGGCCCAGATTCTTCAAACTCTGGCCTTTACTAAAATCTAGAGTTTATATATAAAAAAAGGATTATCAATATAAAAAAGGATTATCAGGGGTCATGACTTTATACTGTCAGGGCTGGGGCACCCATCCAAGAAGCCCCACTGCAGGGCACCAGTCTTTCATCTCCTTCCCAGTCTTGGTCATCATTTTCTTTGGAAACTCCCCTCAGGGGAGATGTCTCTGTGTCTCTCAAACAGAGTCCCAGCTGCTCAGACCCCTCCCCAATCTGTCTCCCCATCCTCCCTCTTCTTCTGGGATATCTCCTTCACTTTGTCCTTCTAATACCAGGCACCAGCCCATCCGTCATCACTACCCATCTTAATACATATTAAGCACCTACTGTGTGCAGGGCCATGTGTTCAGACTTTAAAATAGGACCCAAGGTAAATTGTGTTGATTTCTAAGAGAAGAAAAGTGGGGGTGGGGCAGGAGGTGGGAATGTAGCCTTTGGTTAGTAAAGTGCATTTTTTTCTCTTATTTCCCCCAGAGGAAAATGCACATTAGTGACTCAAAGTCAGCCAGGACCCCTGCCCTCAAGGGGCTTAGGGTCCAGTCCAAAGACAGCATGTTTGCAGAGAGCAGTGACATACACTTGGACACTGAGGGACCTCAGAGACTCACTGAAGTCATCTGATCTTCATTTGGTGCATAGCCCATCTTACTTATCTGCCAACATGCCACATCGTGCCAGGAGAGAGTATGTGCACTAACTGAGGAGAGAGACTCTCATTTTGGTCCTTGTACCCCACCTCTGCAAAGTTTAGTACCTCGTGCATAATGGAACTTAATAAATGCCTATTGTGTGAGTGAATGATTGGCTCAATTTACATGGTCCAGTCTGGTGCACAGGCTTGCAATTTTATTTTTTAAGTTATTTTACTTTAATTTTTCAATAAACAGGCTCTCTCCCCTCCCCCCTCTCCCCCGCTCTCTCTCTCTCTCTCTCTCTCTCTCTCTCTCTCTCTCTCTCTCTCTCTCTCTCTCTCTCTCTCTCTCTCTCTCTCTCTCTTTCTCTTTCTGTCTGTATGTCTCACAAGACTAAGAGCCAGGACTGTCATGAGGGGAGGCCTGGATGGGACCATGGAGAGAAGGTGAGGCCAAGAGGAATGATCATGGGACTTGGAGGCAAGACTGGGGTGGAACACAGTCCCCTCACCTGGCCCTACCAGCCTATAATGGTTTCTGGACTCTGTGCTTGGTTTGATAATGACCATGGTAAAGTCCAGAGCTGAAGAATGAGGCTTGTTGCAGGCTCAACATGACCTTTATCTTGTGCCTCAGGGGGCTCTTCCAATATTTATCGGCCCCTACTTTGTCCCATTGATCTATCTCCAATGCTGGAGGCCATCAGCACCTGAGGGCCACTACTGTGCCTTCAGGACTCACAAAGCCTGGGTCAGTCCAAAGGGAAGGTCTGGGAGTGTCTGGGGGGAAATGGAATAGGAATTCCAGAGGGTCTCCGCTGTCCTGCCGTCTCCTGAGTCTTACCGAAAGGTCTCTGCTAGAGTCACCCAAGCTGCCAGCACAGACCTTGCATGCTTCCTCCAAACTGATGAGGAGTGGCAGTAATGTGGGGTTAAGGACTCACCAACTTGGGTCCTCTGGCCCATGCACAGCCCTGGCAGAGAAGTCCTGATAAGATCCCACCTCGTCTTAGAGTACTAGAATGTACTCCTTTCTACTCCCTCTAGCTTCCTCCCTCTTTACATAATCCCTATTCTCTGGACTGACCAGTGGACTGTCAAAAAGGAGAGGGGTCAGGTCGTTCCTTCCACCTTCACATCTGCCTCTTCAGTGTCTACCTTCCCCATCCCCCAAGACTTAGCCAGGCAGAACAGGACAGAGGAGCAGGGAGACTCTGCCCCAAGTGGGCCAGCCCAGGGGAGAGCTTGGGCTCAGACTACCAGACTTGGCGGGGAGTCCTAGGGAAGAGTGGAGTTGGAAACAGCAAAAGCAATGGTCATTTACTGCTGAAGAGTTGTGCATCATATGACTTTCTTATCACCAACACTGTTTTCCATTTACTTAAATGCAATAAAACTTCTTGGATGCACCCTTGCAGCAAACATTGGCATCTAACAGACTATGTGATTGTAAGGAGAACAGACAGACAAGATGTGAGAGTGACCAAGGCAATGTGTGGTGCAGAGTGCTGGACTGATCATAGACTTATCCTTTCCAAGTGCCACCCCCAAGGCAAAATAACTACCAGAAAAATTAATGTCGAAAAAATTAGAGATCTTCTCTGAGCATGAACAGTTTGCAGCTGACTTGGAGGGAAAGTTGAACCAACACACAGTTGGCAACAGTGGAGCAGAAAAGGAGTGAGTAGCTCTCAGAGATTTGGTGTACAGCACTGCATTTGCTCATCTGGGTCAGAACACTCACAAACACCAAGACTGGTTTGATGAAAATGGTGGGGAAATTCAGAAGCTGCTAAATGGAACTCCAGAGGATTTACCAGCAGGGTAGTTCATCCATCTCTAAGAAGGCAGCATTTAATTCCATAAAAAGCAAAGTACAAGCAAAGCTTAGAGAGATGCAGGATTCCTGGCTCAGGAAGAAGGCAAATGAAGTTCAGTTTTTTACTGATAGTAATAATCCAAAGTGCTTTTATGATTCCTGAAAGCTATTTATGGATGAAAAACCTATGGTGCATCACAACTACTCAGCACTGATGGAGCCATATTGATTAGTGATAAGGACATGATCCTAGAGAGATGGGCTGAACACTTCTACAGTGTTCTCAACAGACCATCATCAATCAATGCTGAGGCCACTGACTGTTTACTTCAGGTTGAAGTCAATCCCTCCTTAGCTGAACTTCTAACTGAAAAAGAGGTTCTGAGGGCCATTAGGCTCCTTTCATGTGGCAAAGCACCTGGTGCTGATTCTATTCCAGCTGAGATTTACAAGGTCAGGGGACTGTTGCTCATACAAAAGCTGACTGAAATTTTCCAGGTTATATGACAAGAGGAAGTTATCCCCCAGGAGTTCAAGTATGCCACCATTGTCCATCTCTATAAAGGTAAAGGGAATAGATTGTCCAGTGACAATCACAGAGGGATCTCTCTCTTAGTCATTGCTACAAAATTCTTGCTGGAGTCCTCCTTAATAGGCTGATTCTTCACCTGGAAGATGGTCATCTACCTGAGAGCCAGTGTGGCCTCAGAAAGGGTCGAGGAATAGTCGATATGGTGATTGCTATCCGTCAACTCCAAGAGAAATGCCAGGAGCAGAACGGAGGTCTGTACACAACTTTTGTAGATTTGACCAAGGCCTTTGACACTGTTAGTCCTGAGGACTTATAGAAAATTATGTCAAAATTTTGCTGCCCAGAGAAGTTCATCAGTATTTTAAGTCAATTTCATGATGTTATGCTTGCCCGGGTTTTGGATAGCAGATAATCCTCTCATGCCTTCCAAGTTACCAATGGAGTGGAACAAGGCTGTGTGCTTACTCCCATGCTTTTTAGCATGACATTTTCAGCCATGTTGTGAAATGCTTTTAATGAAGATGAAAACGGCATCAAGGTCAACTATCATCCTGATGGTAAGTTCTTCAATTTGAAAAAGCTACTAGCCAAGACCAAAGTGGAGGGAGTGTTGGTGCATGATTTTCTGTTTGCAGATGATTGTGCACTCAATGCAGCCTCTGAAACCGAGATGCAACAAAGTATGGATCAGTTCTCTGCTGCCTGTGCTAATTTTGGCCTAATAATTAACACCAAGAAAACACAGGTGCTCCATCAGCCACCACCACACCATTCATAGGTGGAACCATCAATTACAACGAATGGAGAAGTTTTGAATGTTGTGGATAAGTTCACTTACCTTGGCAGCATACTTTCCAGAGATGTACACAATAAAAATGAGGTTGATACACCTGTTGCCAGAGCTAGCTCAGTGTTTGGGAGGCTCCCAAGGAAAGTTTGGGAGAAAAGAGGTATTAGACTGACTACCAAACTGAAGGTGCACAGAACCATTGTTCTGTTCACATTGTTGTATGCCTGTGAAACATGGACAGTATACCATGCCATGCCAGAAAACTGAATCACTATCATTTGAATTGTCTTAGGAAGATTCTGAAGATTACCTGGCAGGATAAGGTACCAGACACTGAAGTCCTTGTTCTAACTGAACTGCCAAGCATTCAAATGATGCTTCAGAGAGTGCAACTCTGATGGATTGGCCACGTTGTTCGAATGCAAAATATATGCTTGCCAAAAAGACTATTTTATGGAGAACTCACATGGGGCAGGTGGTCACATGGTGGTCAGAAGAAGCAATACAAGGACACTCTCAAGGTCTCTCTCAAGAACTTGGATTTGTCTGTGCAACATGGGAGACGCTGGCACAGGACTGCTCAACATAGTGTGCCCACATCAGAAAGGGTGCTGTGCTCTTTGACCAAAGCAGAATTGAGAGAGCAAAAAGTAAGCATAGGATGCACAAATTTTGAGTAACCACCCCAAATATTCACATGGATTATCTGTGCCCAACCTGTAGTAGAGCGTTCCAAGCTTGTATTGGCCTGATCAGCCACAGTAGGATGCACTGAAACCTCACTTATCATGGTAATGTTTTGGTCCTCTTCGAAAATGAAGGACAACAGCCTTGTTAGAATGGGACTTCCTTGAGGTCAGAGATTGTTTGAGGTATTTCTTTTTGTCTTCAATTCTCAATCCAGAGCTTGGAACATAGTGAGCACTTAATTAATACCATTTTACTGATGAATTAATTGATGAATTAATTTATTTATTTTTACCTTGTTGCCTTCCCTCTGGTATACTTTGTATCTGTAGTGATACACCTTCCCCCTCTTTCTGTCTAAACCACAACCAGTTTGTCTGGATGGCTCACTAAACCACTAATACCACTTCCCCTTCACACACCCAAGTCTAAAATCCACATATGGTATCTGCAAATAATGAAAGTGAAGCTAAAAATAGCCCCCAACACAGAACATCTGGCAACTAGAACAAGCCCTTAGGAGAATAAAGTGATGTCTCTGCCACTTGTCATATCAGAAATGCAATCAGTTTAGTTTCTAAATGACTTTATCATCACAAACGCAGCCCTTTCTAGGGAACTGACAGCTCCATGCTACAACAGAAAGGAAGGAAGAAAGGAAGGAAGGAAGGAAGGAAGGAAGGAAGGAAGGAAGGAAGGAAGGAAGGAAGGAAGGAAGGAAGGAAGGAAGGAAGGAAGGAAGGAAGGATGGGAGGGAGGGAGGGAGGGAGGGAGGAAGGGAAGGAGGGAGGAAGGGAGGGAGGGAGGGAAGGAGGGAAGGAGGGAGGGAGGGAGGGAAGGAAGGAAAGAATGAGGGAAAGAATGAGGGAAGGAGAAGGAAGAACTTTTAAAGCATTTAATATATGACAATCACTTAAAAATATAATCTCAGTTGATCCTCACAACAATCTGGGGGGAGTAGTAACTAATTATACCCACTTTACAGTTGAGGAAACTGAGGCTGATGGAGGCCAAATGACTAGCCCAAAGGCACACACATTGTCTGAGGCTGGATTTGAACTCAGGTCTTCCTAATACCACATCAAGAGGGTTATTAATTAGGCTCCCTGGCTTCCTCAGGCTATGGGACAAAGGGAAATGCAGACAAAACCTGATCTTCACCAGCTTCCTCCCCAGTGACCAGGGAACAAGGGAAAAGAGATAGCAACTCACCTGTATCGGGGATTCTTCTCAGGTCCCCCAGATCCTGCAACCCTGCTCTTTCTATACCCAGAGAGGGAGGCTTACCAGAGTGTGACTCTTTACATAATCCAAACTGTCTAATGGTTTCTACTCAACCAGTCAGAAAACACTTATTAAGCACCTACTACATGTGAGACATTGTGCTAAATGCTGAGGAAACAAAGAAAGGTAAAATAGTACCTGTCATTATAGAGCACTCACTATGTCCCAGGTACTATGCCAAGTGCTTTACAAATGTCTCACCTGATTGTCACAACCACCCTAGGAGGTAGGTGCTATTATTACCTCCATTTTACAGATGAGCAAACTGAGGCAAACACGTTAATTGATTTGCCCAGGGTCACTCATACAGTAAGGATCTGAGGTCTGATTTGAACTCACATCTTGGTGCTCTATACACGGTACTGCATACCTAGCTCACAGTCTAATATCTGACCTAATTATCTACAGATAACTGGCTTAACATCCCTTTCTCTTACTCAAATATTGCAGCTAATATACTACCCGCCAGCCCACCGCAACACTAATGCTGAGAAAACTCAGCCTTGGTCATGGCATAGACAAAACTGTGGTGGCTGCTGTCCCTAAGCTGTGGTGCTGACAGAACTAGTTGTAACTGCTCCCATGTCTATAGTCCCGAACTCTTGACAAAGGGATTTCCTCACAAGAGCCTGCAAGAAAAACTGTGGCAGTGTGACTATCCCCATTTTATAGGTGAGGAAACTGAGGCTCTGAGAAAATAAATGACATAAACATTCCTTAATCTATTACTGTGTGCTGAGACCAGTGTGTTGGTGTAGTTAGGGTCACAGCTGTCTTCTTAAGCAGTGCAGTTGGCCTAGTAAACCTGTTCCAGAACCCAGACATGGGTCTTCCCCTCTGTCCCACCTTCATATCTCCTGAACCTGTTGCTGTCCCTCAGAAGAAACAGTCATTTCCTCACAGATGGGGACAAGGGTCAAAGGCCCCCATACTTAGAACCAATAATTGTGATAGTCCAGAAGCTGGTTTAGAAGCATCCCCCTTTCCTTTTACTCTACATCTTATCACCACTGGTCCTGCCTGCACAGATGCTCTGCCCTCCTCCTTCCCTCCCAACCCTCTTACACTCTCATTCTCTCCACAGACCATGTAAATGGGGCTTTTGAAAACTTTTCCCCAAATTTTTAAGGAATAGAGCCAAGGGATCCACGAATTCTGACTTACAAGACCTAGAAACCATGTCCTTTTTTCTGGAAACTGTTCACTGAGTCATTCATGGCAAGGACTGGATGCATCCTGGCTCACATCTCAGAAGACCATCCTCACTAAGCTGCCATGTTAGATTCAGGGGTGAGTGCAAAGACACCAATGGCAAAGGGCCAACACTGCCTCAAGTTCCTGCTTCTCCTACCCAAGTATTCCCATCCTGGAGATTGAGAGCAGTCAAGTCTAGAAGAATTGGACAGTAGAATGTGTACAGTTTCTTCCAGCTCTGAATGTCCCATTACTCTAAGGACTAGAAGCCAGGGGTACAAGGACATCTTTGGGATATAAATAAATCCCCACATGGGACATTGGGTTCAGAGGGCCATGAAAAGAGGAGGAAACCTTCTGGAGGAGTCGGCCGGGGCTCATCCTGAGAACAGACTCTTTCCTGATAGAAGTTTTGCACAGAATCATCAACTCAGATATGGAAGGGAACTGAGAGTTCCTGGCCAGCTGCTACCTGAACAGAAAGCCTCTCTGAAATATTACCAGCCAGTTGTCATGTGCCTTTGGAAGAATTATGTCTGAAAGCATCCTAATGCCTAGCAAAATATAACTAATGCTTAGGAATGCTGCCTTTATTCTGATTCAAGTCTGCCTCCATGGACTTTCCCCCTCCACTCCCAAGTCTTAGAACTTGGAGACACATGGATCTTTTTCCTTTTACCCATGAATTTTAAAATGTGGAAGAGTGAGTCAATCAATAAGCCATTATGAAGAGCCAGGCACTATATCTGAGGATACAAAGAAAGCCAAAAGATAATCCCTGCCCTTAAGGAGCTCAGTCTCGTGGAAGAGACAACATGCAAACACATAGCCATGTGTAAATAAGATATGTTGGGGGTGTAAGCTCAGTTCCATGTGGACAGTCTCGGGAGGGTAAAGGTGAGAACTTCTAAACCTTAGAGTTCTCATGAGGCCCCCCAGGGAACAGCAGGGAATTGAGGTGTGAGACCAGGATATCTCGTGCATTTCTGCCTCTTCCCGTGGGAAACGTGGGAAACGTGATGGGAGAGAGCATCCCTGCCCTCGAGATTGGCCCAGATCTGGGCACACCTATTGTTATCTAACAGGCACGGCATTGAGGTGCAAACGATGTGGCAGGAGAGCTTAAGTAGGGTCAGGAAAGCCCGAAGGCGCTCTTAGCGCTGAGGGGCCCTTGGAGGACAGAAGGCCCCTCTTCCTTCTTTCCTCTCTTCGCTCTTCCCTCTCCCCTCTCTCCCCACTTCCACTTCTGCTTTCATTCTCTTACTGTAAGATCTTTGCCTCCTTGGGAGATTCCCCTCTCTCCTAAGGAAGAGTTCCCCCTGCACATGTAACCAAGACCCTGAATAAAGCCTAACCCTTGTTCGACTCCAGAAAGTCTCTTCTCTCATACGTTTATCTGGTTTGGCCAGCCGAAGACCTGCGATAGGTAAGGTAAGACTCGGGTAGCCCTCAGGCCTCTAGGCCTGGCAAAGATATATACAGGATAAACTGGAAAGATCTCAGAGGGAAGGCATTAGCATTAAGAATGGACTAGGAAAGGCTTCTTATAGAAGGCAGGATTTTAGCTGGGATGTGAAGGAAACCAGGGAAGCCAAGAAATAGAGATGAGAAAGGAGAGCATCCTAGGCATGGGGAAACAGTCAATAAAAATGCTTTGAGTCTGGAAATGGAGTGAATTGATCAAGGAAAAGCAAGGAGACCATAACTGCTGGATCATAGGTTATATGAAGGAGAGTAAAATGTAAAAAGACTAGAAAAGAAGGGGGAGGAATGAGTTGTGAAAGGCTTTGAATACCAAACAGAGAGTTTATATTTGGTCCTAGAGGGCTGGGGAGTCATTGGAATTTATTGAATAGAGGTGGTAGCATAGCCAGATCTGTCTTTAAGAAGATCACTTTGAGAGCTGAATGGAGGATGGATTGAAGTTGGGAAAGCCTTGAGGCAGGCAGACCCACCAGCAACCTATTGTAGCAGCCCAGACTTATTCTTCCACATTTTAAAATTCCAGAGTAACGGAGGATTTTAACTCAGGTCTTCCCAACTTCAAGCCCAGAAAGCTATCTGGTCATCCTCCTGGGAACTCAAGTATCACACCCAAACACTACTGCCAATGTCACCCTCTTCTTGCCATCTTCCTGCTACCCTAGGACAGACTTTTGATGCCAGCAGTGTAATATGAGAGCGAATGTAAGAAAAGGTGTGTCCAGAGTAAGAGAAGAGACAGGAGCAGATACAACTGTGACTTTGGTCCCTGGGATTTGAGAGAGAGTCTTTGACCATTTAGAAAGGGAAGTGCCAATCAGAATCCTACAATTAATTAGGAAGACAGTGGAATGAAAAGAACTTCCAGGAAGTAACTGACTGGCTCAAGGTCATAGAATTTCAAGCTGGGAAGGGCCTCAGAGGCACCTGCTTCAGCCAGTACCTGACCAGGAATCCTATCTATAAAACTGCCAATAATCAGTCCTTCAGCCCTCAGGTGCAGACTGAAGGAGATGGGGAATCCATGACCTTCTGAAGCTGCCCATGTTCCCTTCTGGACAGTTATCATAGAGAAGTTTCTCCTTGTATCTAAATCTGCCACAGTACAACTCTTTCCTCCACCCTGTCTCCTCTCATGGCTCCTAGTTCTGTCTTCTAGTCCAAAACTGAATAGTTCTAACCTACTTCTTCCCTGTGTTGACACTCCACATCCTTGAAGACAGCTCTCATGTTCTCCTCTCCCCGACACAACAAACCTTCTGTTCCAGGCTCTCCCGTTTCTTTGACTGATCCTGACAGCACACAGTCCTGAGGTTCTTTGCCAGTCTGGTCACACTCTTCTGATCACTTTCCAGTTTTTCATTATCCTGTCTAAAATGTGGTCCCCCTCAATGTGGCTTATTCAAAGCTGAGCAGAGAAACACTCTTCCTCTCCTTGTTCTGGACATTCTTATCAAGGTCACAGTAGCATTTTTCCAAAATGACCAAGACTAAGCTTGCAATCCACTAAAAAACCTCAAATATTTTTTGAGGCAAAATGTCTAGCTATAACTTCCCCTATTTCAAATTTGATTTTCTTCAACCCAAGCCAGAAACTTAACATTTGTCTCTGTTATATTTATACAATTAGATCATGCCTGACATTCTAGCCTGCAGAGATCTTATTGGATCCTGACTCTGTTAATTATCTTTCCCAACTCTTGTCATCTGCAGATCTTAAGAGCCTACCATCAGCTAAGTGGTAGTGTGCAGAGGGTACAAGATTTGGAGTCAGGAAGATAAGGGGTTAGAATCTTGCCTCAAATGCTTACTAGCTGTGTGACCTTGGATAAATCACTTAACCTTTTTGTGCTTCTGTGCCCCATCTATAAAATAGTGATAATAGCACTTTTATCACAGGATTAAATGAGGGTCTTTGTAAATCACTTTGCCATCTTAAAATGCCATAGAAATGCTGGCTATCACCATCTACATTTCGATCCAAATCTTTGACAAAAAAGCTCTGTTCCAAACACAGATCCCTGGGACACACCCCTGGGACATCAGACTGATTCCTCTTCGGATATAGCCATTCAAGTCATTCTGAAATCACCAAACTGGCCTATCACTGAGCCAATGTCTCCATTTTTTTCCTGCAAGATCACAAAAGACTTTGCCAAATGCTCTGCTGAAACTGGGGTAAACTCTCTCCACAGCATTGCCCTGATCAGCCAGTCCAGTGGTCCTATGAGGGAGGGTGGTCATGACCTGAACTTGATGAAGATTTCAATCCCCATCTCCCTTTCTGGTCTGAGGTATTCACCAACTATCCCTTTAACACTACACTCTAGGATTTTTTTCAGGAAAAGAAGCCAAGTTCCCTGGCCAGTTGTTTTCAGGTTCCATTATCTTCTTTTATTTTCTCCAAAATCAGGATAGCATTTGCCATTTTCCTATCTCAAGACACCTTTCCCACTAAACTTGCTCTTGTCAAGATTGCTGGCAATCACTCCTGACAGTTAGGGCATGTCATTCATCTGGGACCCATGACTAGAATTCGTTAGGGACCTGTAGAAATCTCTTACTCTCTCATGACTTATCTTCTGTATGAAGTCCTTTCTCCTTGGCAGGGGAAAAAAGAATAAAAATAAATGTAGAATAGACCTTCGAAGATTCAAACTCTCCAATTAGGGACTAGCTGGGGTATGAGTCATTGAATGGGATAAAATTCCATGGTGTCCTGGAAAGAGATGGAGAATGAAAATCAATGAAGATTTCGCTGGATACAATCAGAATGCCTGTCAGGCATTAGATAGAAAAAGCCCTCTCTGCAGAGACATACACTCTGGGCACCACTAGAGGGCTCTCTGCACTGCTCCTCATTCTCAGGGCTGACTAAGGCACACTTTTTGTCTCTCAGTCTTAAGTGGCAGACCCTACTGGCCTAGGATAAGTGGTCATTGGTGATCCATTGCCATCGTCTTTTCTGGAATAATTACTAGTATAATATTCTTGGTACTGCAATTAAGAATTCTAAATGCAGCAAGGCAGTTTAAATTGTCAATCATCCCAAGAGCTCCAGGGATCTGTGCTTGACCCTGGGTTGGGTTTAATATGTTTAATGCTGCTCTGTTTTGCTATCCTGGAGCAAGGGAAGAGAGTGAACCATCCTCTCTCCAGAAGACTTTTGCCTTCAATCCCCATCAGGCCACGTATTAAGATTCAGTACAGAGATTTATTTACTCTGTTCTAAGCTCTGCCAGGTTTCAAGGTCAATGTCCACTCCCTTGTCTGAGGAAAAAGTTAGTTTAGAACCAAGAAGGTCTTGTTCCATTATATGCGGTCCAGTTCTCATGGCCAAATGTAGAGATGGTAATACTCTTGACCGCTTCATCGACCACAAGTGTTTGGCTTCACATTTATGAAACTAAAATCTCTTTCTCTCATCCTATTATTTTATCCTTTTTTAATCTCTGTTTTACAAGCCCTGACCCAGATTTTCATTCTCACAATCCCTTACCTTCACTAAGACAAGGCAATTCTTTTCCATCTCCCTAGTTAATAAATTCATTCTCATACTCACCAAAAATTTTCCAAATTTTTTTAATCTTCTTCATGCCTCCCATGGATCTCCCCCCTTTCCCCCTCTTAGCTGAAAATATTGCTGCATTACTTCACTAAAAAGATTGGGGGCATTCTTAAAGAGCCCTCTCTCTTCCTAATCTCACTTCACTCAGACACTTTCTACCATCTCCTCCTTTATCCCCATCTCCCATGAAGAAGTGGTCTTTCTTTACAAAGCAAATCCCTCTGCCTACACAAATGATCCCACTGAATCTCATCTCCTCCAGTAGATTGCCCCCTCAAGCATCCCCACTCTGTCATTAATCTCCTTATCTTCTGGGGGTTTCTTTGCTGCCTCCAAATGCACCCATTTGCCCTCCATCCCCCAAAACACCTCTCACTTGGTCCATCCATTCCCAATGGCTATCATCCCATATCTCTTCTCCTTTACTAGCTAAACTCCTTAAGCAGGCCATCAAAAAAAAGCCCTCCATTGCCTTTGCTCTAGGTCCCTTCTTAAATCGCCCTCATCTGACTGCTAGCTTTGTCATTTTGCTCAAATTGTCCTCTGACAAGTTATCAGTGATCTCTGACTTGCCAAATCTAAAAATCTTTTCTCAGTACTCTTCTTTCTGGAACCTTCTTCTCTCTAGGTGATGACACAGGCTCCCCTTCTGACAGAGAAAGGATGAACTCAGGATGCAGAAGCAAACATGTATAAATTTTTTTAATCTGACCATTGCAAGAATTTGTTTTGCCTGATTTGTTACAAAGATGTTTCCTCCTCCCATTTGGGAAGGAGAGGGGAAAAGGAGAAAAGAAAATAAATTTTTTCCATCAAAAAATCCCTTAATTTTAAAAAATTCTTGTTGATTGACTCTTTGTTACCTTTAATCTCTTGTTCCACACCCAAGAAACTTTGTTTATTAAAGGAAATTTACTTAAATGAACTGCTTAAGAAAAAAGCATCAGGACCAGATGTATTTACAAGTGAATTCTACCAAAAACTTAAAGACCAACTAATTCCAATATTCAAAAAAATTTATTTGGAATAGTGGGCAAAGAAGGAGTCCTACTCAGCTTCTTTTATGAAACAAATATGGTGCTGATACCTAAACCAGGAAGAATGAAAACAGAAAAAGAAAGTTACAGACCAGTTTCAACAATGAATGCAAAAATGCTAAAGAAAATACTAGATAGGAAATATGTCACAAATATTACACCTTGTGACCAATTGGGATTTATACAAGGAATGTGGGAATGGCTTAACATAAGGAAAACTATTAACACAATTGATTATATCAATAACAAAAGTAACAAAATTCATATTATTATATCAATAGATGCAGAAAAAGCTTTGACCAAATACAACACTCATTCTTATGAAAGAACACTTGAAAGCATAGATATAAATGGATTTTTCCTCAAAATGATAAGAAGTATCTAACCTAAACCCACAAACAAACATTATTTGTAATGGAGGTAAGTTACAAGCCTTCTCAATAAGACCAGGAATAAAACAAGGATGCCTATTATCACCACGGTTATTCAACAGTGTACAAATGCTGTCTCTCTAACACCCTCAAGGTCTCTCTCAAGAACTTTGGATTTGATTGTGCGAAATGGGAGACACTGGCACAGGACTGCTCAGCATGGCATACCCACATCAGAAAGGATGCTGTGCTCTTTGGGCAAAAGAGAATTGAGACAGCACAAAGTAAACCCAGGATGCACAGATTTGGAGTAACCACCCCAAACATTCACATGGACTACCTGTGCCCAAGCTGTGGTAGAGCACTCCAAGCTCCTGTTGGTCTGATCAGTCACAGCTGGACACACTGAAATTTCACTTTACAATGATAATGTCGTTTTGGTCCTCTTCGAAGACAAAGGACAACAACTAACCAACCAGAAATGCTGGCAGTAGCAATATGAGAAGCAAAAGAAAGGGAAGGAGTTAGAATGGGCAGTGAGGAAATAAAACTGTTTCTTTTTGTTGATGATATGATGACACACTTGGAAAGTCCTAGAGATTCAAGTGAAAGGTTAGTGGAAACAATCATTTTGGCAAGGTAGCAAGATATAAAATAAGCCCAAATAAATCCTCAGCATTCCTATATAGCATCAATAAAACCCTGAAAGAAGAGCTAGTAAGAGATGCCTCATTTAAAATAACCATAGACAATACAAGTTATCCGGGAGTATATCTGCCAAGTCAAACCCAGGAACTAGATGAACATAATTATAAAACACTTTTTAAACAAATAAAGTTGGATTCAAATAATTGGAGAAATTTTCATAGCTCATGGGTGAGCTGAGCCAATATAATAAAAATGACAATTCTACCTAAACTAATCTACTTATTCAATGCCATTCCAAATGAATTACCAAAAGTGATTTTGTTGAACTAGAAAAAATAGTGACAAAATTCATTTGTAAGAACAAAAGTTCAAGAATATCAAAGGAATCCATGAAAAGATGTAAAAAAAAATGAGGTTTGATGGTCCCAGAACTTAAACTTTATTATAAGGTAGTAATTATCAAAACTGTCTGGTACTGGCTAAGAAATAGAGGGTAATCAATGGAACAGAATGAACATACAAAATATGTAGTAAATGATTATAGTAACCTTGTGTTTGCCAAATGTAAAGATTTACGCTTCTGGGATAAGAATTCAGTATTTGGTAAAAAAAAAAAAAATTGTTGGAAAAACTGGAAAGCAGTCTGGCAGAAACTGGGTATAGACCAATCTCTTATACCATTTGCCAAAATAAGGTCAAAATGGATACATGACCTAGATATAAAGGGAGATATTATAAGAAAATTAGGAGAACTTGGAATATATTACCTATAGACTTGTGAATAGGAGAACAATTTATGAATAAATAAGAGATAGAGAGAATTGTAGGACATAAAATGGACAATTTTTTATTACACTAAATTAAAGAGTTTGCATAAATAAAAGCATTGTAGCCAAAATTAGAAGGAAAGCAGAAAATTGGGGGGAGGGGAATTTTTGTAGACAGTTTCTCAGATAAAGATTTCATATGTTAAATATATAAAGAACTTTGTCAAATTTATAAGACTATGAGTCATTCCCAACTGGCCCCCTCACCCCACAGTTTGCTGTGATGGGCCAGTAGTCTAAGAAATGGTAAACAAAGGCGTAGCTGAAGGTTGAACCTTTTTATTTTCCCTTCTCACACCGACTAGAGTCTCAGAGTCACAAGATATCAAGAGCCATGGAAAACAAAGGGGCCAGATGAGTCAAACTAGGTGAGGGATCTTCCATCTCCTGATCACTGTGGCTGGCTGGAAGCCCTAGGAGGGGCAGGAGGTTGCCTGGAGAAGCGGAAGAGGGAAGATAGATTATCCTCCTGACTGCAATAGGGACAATAAAGCCAGAGAAGGCAGAGAATAGCCACTAAATGATCCTACAGGGGCCTTAAAATGTGGGCTGACTCAGTTCTAGATGCACCTTTTTCTTCCTCTCCCACTTAAGCCCCATGGGTGTGACAGAGGAGAAGGAGCTGGGAGGAAGAAGAAATGAGGGATCCCCAAGAGCCTGGAAACCTGGTGGACTCTGGCTGCTGGGCAGCCTCACCAAGGTGGACATGCTGCTGGGATCTATCAAGCACACACCCATGACCTTAACATATTTGCAAAGCACTTACATAGTGCCCGGCACATAGTAAGTGTTTAATCAATGCTTGTTTCTTTCTCCTTTTCTTCCCTCTTTTATGCTTTTTGTCATTTTCTCTCCCTCTCTCTCTCTCCCTTTCTCTCTCTTTCTCTCTCTTTCTTTCTATCTCTTTTTGTCCCTCTCTCTCTCTCTCTCTCTCTCTCTCTCTCTCTCTCTCTCTCTCTCTCTCTCTCTGTCACACACACACACACACACACACACACGCACACACACACATATACACATACATCCCTCCACCCATTTCAGGCATCAAGGCAATAAATTAGGATCTGTTCTCACCATATCACCAAGGGTGACAGAGTGGGCCTTCTCCAAACAGTTTGGTCAGTGAGTTCCCCATGAATTGTTCATAAGAACAAAACCTCCACATCTGAAATAGTTGTAGAACAAAATGCATTGTTATTTGGTAGAGAGAACGAGAGGCAGAAGGATGGCTCCCTGCATGGGGCTTTGTGAGCTTACCTGATCTAGAGATCAGCCAAGGGCATAAGACATTTGCCTGCTTGGCCTCATGTAGGCAGCAGGTAGACTCAGGAGAAGGGCAGTTGGAGATATATAAGTAAGCATTCCTTACAACCATCTGGCTTCTCTAGAGGGTCTCTGGAAGCAGCCTGACCTCTCCAGCAAGGAGGTTTTGGGAACTAGACTATTTTCTAACCACACAAAGCTAGATTCAGGCAATATTAATAAATGAGAAATAATTCCCAGCATCCACATCAGTCTCTTGAGGCAACTGCCCAGTTCTCTCCATGGAATAGTTTCAGTTCACATCTTTGGCATTTGATTGTTTGGAGCTCTTTTCTTTGTGCCAGGCTGACTTCTGTAGAGCATTTGGCCAGAAGCCACGGTAGCCTCCCTAGCTTTGCTCCAAAACTTTGAAAGCTCTCTCCAAAGCTCAGATCCATGCAGGTCACTAAGGGAGGAGGCGTCAGAAGTAAATTCTAACCCAGGGTCTCTGAGGTGCAATTCAGTGAGCTTTCTACAAGGCCATGACTGCTTCTGATCATTCCCTTCAAGGACCAGGATTGTCCTGGGTAAGAAAGCAAGTCTGTTCTGCTCTGTCCTGGGAGGAAGCCCCTTTGGCAGAGTTGGACCGTGAAGAGAGAGTGGCCAGGAGAAAGTTTTCAGCTCCGTGAGAAAGAGAATTTTCCAACAATAAGGCAAAAGGGGGAGGGGATGGAGCAGGGAGGTCTCTTTGGCAGGGACAGCTCATTTCTTGGGAATGGGAGGGGCTTCTTCCCTCTTCATGAGTCCCAATTAGGATGGGCTCCTTTGAGCATTGTCAGGAATTGCATGGCTGCCTGATCGTTCTCAGCTTCAAGTCCTAAGAATGGCAGTTGTTTAAGTCTGGAAAGGACATTGAACATTCGGTGGCTGTTATCTCAGCAATTGACGGATAAACATTCATACAATGCTCTCCATCAGACACTGAAAATTCAGAGGCAAAGAATGAAACCTCTCCTCACAAGGGGCTTGTAATGGGAAAGATCACTTGAACATATATTAAGTACGTAAGATGGTTAAAAATCAACTTGTAAAGAAATGGAGTATCACAGATAAACTACAGAGGAGAAACAAACTGTTCTGAGGACCAGAGAGAGGACTCCCCCTCAGATAGATGTTCTGAGGGGGTCTGACTGAAGGCAGATCAATAACTGTTTAAAATGACCATCCTGCATCATGGTCTATCAGCTCATCTACATAGGACTGTTTAAGGGTTCTGAAGGACACGATGAATTATTAATCAAGTAAGTGTCTGAGAGCTATGAGATCATTCTAAAAGGATTGCTAGGGCCATACCTACTCCCAAAGTGTTGCTATTTATTTCCCATTATAATATGGGGAGAGTTCTCTGCTTATGAGGAAGCCCTGACTGGAGGTTTTAGAAACCAAAGAAGGGAACAGGAGTAGGAGCAGAGAAAAGCAAAGAAGCACCTGAATGGAGAGGGAAAGCACTGCAGACAGTGAGAGGACCACATGTAGACAGAAGACAGACAGACTGGCACAGAAAACCTACATCTGGGTGCTAGGAACTCAGTGAGGGGCATCACTCTGCTGGGAGTCATTAAGATGACTGGAAAAAAGTAAGTTTGCCATCTATGTCTATAGCTGGAGAGAGAGGGAAACTGCTGTGTGTGTGTGTGTGTGTGTGTGTGTGTGTGTGTGCACGTCTGTGTGTGTCTGTCAGAGAGACAGAGACAGAGAGAGAGATGGAGGGAAAGGCAGAGACAGAGAGAGAGAGAGAGAAAGAGAGAGAGAGAGAGAGAGAGAGAGAGAGAGAGAGAGAGAGAGATTTTGCATCTTCTTTGCTGAGAGCTGATTGGACAAAACAGGATCTTTTTTTTTTTTTTTTTGAGGGCAAATAATTTTTTTTAATTTAATTTATTTGTTTGCAGCTTTCAATGATCACTTCCATAAGTCTTAAATTTTCTCCCCCTCCTTCTCCTTTCTCTTCCTCTCCCCTCCCTCCCCAGGTGGCAAGCAATCTTATTTGCATGCTACACATGCATCCTTACTAAACATATTTTCACATTAGTAATGTTGCATAGAAGAATTAAAATGAATGGAAGAAACAGTGAGAAAAAAGCAAAATAAAACATAACACAAGAGAAAGAGTCTGCTTCACTCTGTGTTCTGAGTCCATAGTTCTTTCTCTGGATATGGATGGCATTTTGCCTCAAGAGTCCTTTGGGAATATTTGAGGTTGTTGCATTGCTGTGAAGGGATGTCTATCAGAAACAGTCCGTTCGCACTGCGGCTATTAAGGTGTATAATATTCTCCTGGGTCTGGTCATTTCACTCAGCATCAGTTCATATAAGTCTTCTCAGGTTTTTCTGGAGTCTTCCTGTTCATCATTTCTTCTAGCACAATAGTATTCCATTACATTCATATACCATGACTTGTTCAGCCATTCCTCAGTTGATGGGTATCCCCTTGATTTTCAGTTCTTGGTCATCACAAAAAGAAGTGTTATAAATATTTTTGTACATTTGGGACCTTTTCCCATTTTTATGATCTCTTTGGGATACAGTTCCAGAAGTGGTACTTCTGGGTAAAAGAGTGTGCACATTCTTGTAGCCCTTTGGGAATAGTTCCATATTGCTCTCCAGAGTGATTGGATCAGCTCACAGCTCCCCCAATAATGAATTAGTGTTCCAACTCTCCGACATCTTCTCCAACATTTATCATCTTCCTGTTTTGTCATGTTAGCCAAACTGATAGGGTGACATGGTACCTCAGAGTTGTTTTGATTGGCATCTCTCTAATCAATAGAGATTCAGAACATTTTTTCATATGACTATAGATAGCCTTAATTTCTTTCTCTGAAAATTCCCTGTTCATATCCTTTGGCAATTTATCAATGGGGGTAATGACTTGCATTCTTGTAAATTTGACTCAGTTCTCTATATATTTTAGAAATGAGACCTTTACCATAGATACCTGTTGCAAAAATTCTTTCCCAGTTTTCTGCTTCCCTCCTAATCTTGGTTGCATTGGGTTTGTGTAAAAACTTTTCAATTTAATGTAATCAAAATTATTCATTTTGCACTTCATAATGTTCTCTATCCCTTGTTGGGTCATAAATTTCTCCATTCTCCATAAATCAGACAAATACACTATCCCTTGCTCCCCTAATTTGTTTATAGAATCAGCCTTTATACCTAGATCTCTTATTCATTTGGACTTCATTCTTGTGTATGGTGTCAGGCATTGGTCTATGACTAATATTGGTCTATACTACACTATTATCCAGTTTTCCCACCAGTTTTTGTCAAACAGTGAGTTCTTATCCCAGAAGCTGGGGTCCTTGGGTTTATCAAACAGTAGAATGCTATATTCATTGACTACTGTGTCTTGAGTACCTAATCTATTCCACTGGTCTACCCCTCTAAAACAGGATCTTCTGCTGGTGGAAGAATTAGCTAAGAAAAGTCTGCAGGACCTTATCACAATTCATGAATTTGGAGAGAGAAACTCCACAGAGACCCAGAGCAAATCAGAGAGAGCTTAGCTGTTCTCTGCTTTAAGGGAACTGTTTGTCATTGAAAGAGCTAAATGGTATCAATGGGCTAAAAAAGTTTTTCACTGCTTTAGCCCTGAGAATAACGTGAAGCAGCTTTACCCAGTAAGAGAACTCTGGCAACCAAAAAGAGAACAGACTTTTTTCCACGGTGTTTTGCCTAGTAGATGATGTATGAGCAGAATGCTCCTTAAAGAGATCAAAAACAAGGCCTGGAGCCTAGAGTTCTGAATTGCCCTGGGTGCATAGACTTCCCCACTCAAGTGCCTCACTCTTAGGTTTCTGAATGTGACTGTTCTCCCCCAAAGATACTGTGCATTATCTGAAAAGTATGACAAAGGTTTATAGGTGGACCGTTACAATGAAAACATTCCTGCTTCTGCTGGCTGTTGATATTAATACATTAATTTACATCAGTACAAAGAAACATTTCCTGTTTAAGAGTCAGTGGTGTTATTTGTCTGGTTTTGTGTAAATGGGATGCATATAAGGGAGGGCTCAAGGCAAGAAGGGAAACCAGCAGCACCACCCATCCCAGGATTCCCCTTAGGAAACCATAAAAGTTTGAGGCCATGGTGATCCCTTTCTGGGAAAATCTCCAATCTCACTCAGTGGGGGTGAGCCATTAGGTGGGAGAGGAGTGTCACATGATTCAACACGCCTAGACTATAATTATATAGGCCCAGGTGTGGCCCAATGCCAAGCATAAGCCTGCTTGGGATAAGAGGCAGATAAGGCAGGGTGCTGATGATTGGATTGACTCAAGTTGGTACCTGTCTCAAGATCCAGCATGGTGGGTTTGTGCAGATGTTTGAGAACTGGGTTGAGGCCAATTCTGGAGTTGGTGGGGGTATGGGAGGTCTGTCAAAGGAGGGGAAAAGGGGTAGAGAGGTGCAATGCAGACAAGACTACAGCCAGTGGGGATTAAAAATGAATGAAGAACCAGTAGCAGTCTCCTTGAGACCAGGCCTAGGGCAGAAGGTGGGGCATCTCTACCCACTCCTGAGGGGTCGCTGCTCCCCATTCCCCTCCATAGTAAGCATATACTGAGTTTTGTTTGTCTAATAGAGCAAAGCTTTACCTAAGAGTTGGAACAGCCAGGATTGGGGCAGATGGGGTACCAAAAGCTGGCTTGGCCTCTGTAAGGAAGCAGCTACGTGGTTTGCCTTTTATTCACTGTATGAGGCAACTTAAGTCACTCTCCTTCCTCTCTGGGCTTCAGTTTCCTTCTGTGTAAAATGCAGTGATCCCTAAGATATCTTCTAGTTCCAGTTCCCACCTCCCTGAACAGGAGTTCTTGGCCCCCTCCCTAGTGTTTCACATTAGACTAATGTTGGTCCAACAGAGCCATGAGCTCTGCCCCTGACTCTGATGACTCAGATTTGCTGGGCCTCAGTTGCACCGTCTGTCAAGCAACAGAGCTAAACAATCATTTCTCAGCTTCTTTTCAGGCAGGACCATCTTTGGGTAAGTTTCGCTGGTCTATGGAGACATGAATCAGAGGGCAGCAGGGGCCAGAGATGTGAAGGGGGGAGAACAAGTCATGGAGGAGGGGTAGGAAGAGACTAAAAGAAAAAGGAGAGAAGGGAGGGGAGGGGAAGAGGAGGATGGAGCTGAAGGGAGGGGAGGTCAAAGGAGAGGAGGGAGGGGAAGAGGAGGGCAGGCCCACTTAGAAGTTGGGAGGGGGGGGTAAGGATCCCAAGAAAAGGGAGAAATGAATCAAGCAAAGAAGCAAAGAGAAGCATAGACTTCCAGATCCACAAGGGACCTCACACATTTAGTGCAGAGCAGCAAACTGAGGCCGGGGCAAAGAAGATTTTGCCAGACTCCTCAGACTCCCTGCTCTCTAGCCTAGGTCCAGGCTAAGCAGACTGCACGGAGGCTGTACATGGGAAGGGAAAGGCTCGAAGAGACCCTCCCACCTCCTTGGGTAGAGTCACCACATCCGAGGAGGAAGCCAATGGTCATCCCAGCAGGAAGTGGGAGAATGCTGAGCAGGGAGATAAATGCTCCCCCTCCAAAAGCAGACCAAATGACTAGGATCTCCCTCACCTGGGGCCCCATTATGCTGTCTCTTTAGGGGTGAGGATACAAGGATTCCCTCTGTCCTCTTACCTCCCTGGAGACCCTGGCCAGAACCATGGGTTCCTCTCTCCCCATCCTACTTTCCTTTGGTGAGTCTCAAGAGAGTGGGAGAGGGTTCTGATGGAGAAAGGGAGATCCCGAGGGATCAGGCTGAGTGGGGAGGGAGCTGGGAGATCCCAAGGGGGCAGACTGAGTGGGGAGGGACCTAGGAGATCCCGAGGGGGCAGGCTGAGTGGGGAAGAGAACTGCCCAGAACAGCTCGGCCACTATGAGCAAGTCACTCTCCTGTTCTAAACATCAGTTTCCCTCTCTGTGAAATTAGAGGTCAGACTCCATGATCTTAAGGTCCCTTCCAGTAAATATTTCCTGACTCTTAGAGGCCCAATAGTCAAAACCCAGGGAAACACCTCTCCCATTTCCAGGAGGGGAATCTGTCTCATCAGATTCTCTCCCATAGGGCTGTTTCTGAGCCTGGGGATCACAGCACGTATAGGTGAGTCCCCCCCAGCCCCTCTCCCTGATCAGCACAGTTGGATGTTCCACTCAACATGCCAGCCCCCTACCCTACCCCAGCAGGGGGGGAGGCCAGGGCTCTGGACTGGACTGAGCTGAGCCAGTAAGGAAGGCTTAGATGGGGTGGGGAGGAGTAGAGTGAGTGACAGCCCTGGGGCTCTGGACTCATTCTCTTCCAGTCGCACTCTCCAAACCGATCCTCTGGGCAAAACCTCATTCCATGGTTTCCTGGGGTGCGGATGTGGTCCTGTGGTGCCAAGGTCTCCCTGGAGTTGACATGTACCGCCTGGAGCGACTGGACTCCCCTGGGGACTACCAGGACCAGCCTGGCCTTCCAGGGCCAGAAGCCCGGGCACGGTTTCCCCTGGGCAGTGCCTTGGCCAACATTGCAGGCAGGTACAGATGCTCCTACAGGAATGGGAGCTACTGGTCACAGCCCAGCAACCAGTTGGAGCTTGTGGTGACAGGTGAGGGGGAAATCCTGCTGAGACCACCAGGCCCTGAAGCTGGGAGCTGGGGTGGGAAGAAGAGAGCCCTGGGGCAGAGGTGGGGGGAGGTTATCTTCCAGGCAGGGGAAGAGGAAGAAGACTGAGCCTGGGGGCACACACACACACACACACACACACACACACACACACACACACACACATACACACTCACCTACACTCTCACACAAACACACCCTCACACACATACACATACACCCTCACATACATACACACACACATTCTCAGTCACACACATACTCTCACACACACGTTCATGAAAACACACTCATATATACATACCTGCTCAGTCACACACATATACACTCACACACATACATACACACATGCTCACATACTCATACCCACATACTCTCACATTCAGTCACACACATACTCTCACATACACATGCTCCTACATATACATACATACATGCTCAATCATACACATGCACGCTCACATACATACTCACACATGCTCACACACACATATACTCTCACACAGTCACACACACACTCTTACAGTCACACACATACACACACGATCATACACACACATATACTTATACACATGCTCACAAACACACGCACTCATACACACTGACACACACTCTTGTAGACACCTGTACACACAGGCACAGCTCACCAGGAGAAGGAGGTCTCCTATGACCTTCTGTCTCCTCCTTCCCAGGCTTGTATGACAAACCTTCCTTCTCCATCGTGCCTGGCACTGAGGTATCTTCTGGGGAGAGTGTGACATTCTCCTGCAGCTCCGAATTCGGCTTTAATATGTTTACTATAGCCAAGGAGGGAAGAGCAGGCATCTGGAAGACCCAGGAAGGGGCATCTCCTGTCCATTTTCGCATCCCTGCCGTGACCACCAGCCACAAAGGCACCTACCAATGCTATGGCTTTGACAGTCACTTCCCCTACCTGTGGACGGCCCCCAGTGACCCCCTGGAACTCAGGGTCAAAGGTAAAGGATTCCCAGTCCAGCAGTCCTCAAGGCCCCACCCCAGCAGAGGTCAGAGAGCTCATTGAGGGGTCCCAGAGTCTGACAATGGGTAGAGTGCTTCTTACTGGAACACTCAAATGAGTTGAGTCAGACTGAGCTGAGCTGGGAGCAGGGAGAGACTTGGGATGATCTCAAGGCAGTGTGGTGGAGTGGCTTTGGAACCAAACTTGGATCCGAATTTGGCTCTGTCACTTGGGATTCGGTGGCATGCCCCTTAACTGTAAGATGGGGGTGTGCTAACTTCCACTCACCTCTGCTCTCTGAGGTCCAGATGAGACAGAGAAGAGAGATATCTTTTCCTTTTCCCTATTCCTAGGAAACCCTCAAACCCTCTCCCCAAGTGAGTCAAATACTCCAGCAGGTAAGTAAGGGGACCTCCAAGTTCCAGGTCAAAGGCTCCCAAAGGTGGCACCTGTGCCCCCCTAACTCTCACTGGTCAGCTGCCCTCATGGAGGTGGGGGGGGACTCAGGGTCAGGATTCTCCCCAGGGAGATGAAAAGAACTGGAGAAGAGTCTGGGTGGCCCATGAGAGAAGCATCTGGATGAACGACTCTGTGCTCAGGATACTCGGCAGTACAGCCTTCCTTGCTTCTTTTCTCATCTGTATAAATCAGGAGATTCGACTCAGTGATCTGTATGAGCCCATGCAAACTGAACTTCTGGGTTCCCTCTGATAATGACAAACAGAAGAAAGGATGCTCAGGCTGTGGGTGGAGGAGGTCTCAGGATAGACACAGGGAGGTTGGCGAGCCCCTAACCCTCTCCCTTCTCTCTTCCCCAGTCCCAGGAGCTCCCACATCCCCCCACATTTCCCCAGAGAAGGTGGACATCCCAATAGGTGAGCCAACCAGACCTCTCAAATCTAGGGGGAGGAGACCTCTGTATTTCCCTATCCTTGCCTCCCTTCTGACTCAGGGACTCCATGACCAGAAAACTGGGAGGAGCATCTTAGGAACTGAGAGTCTGGCTTCCAGGAGAGAAGCTCCCTTAAACAAGTTGCCTCAATGTGCCTGGAGCCTCAGCTAGCTTATTGAGGTCAAGGGGGACCCCTAAGCCAGAGATCGCATGCAAGGATAGAGCCTAAGTTCCGAGCTATGCCTTAGAGACTCAGCCAATAACAGCCTTATCCCCACAGGTCCCACCTCACAGGATTATACTGTGTCCAACCTCATCCGACTGATCCTGGCTGGATTGGTAGTGGTTTCCCTGGGGGGACTTCTGGCTGAAGCCTGGCAAGCCTGGAGGGTGAAATTCCACACACTTTCAGGGCCCCCTTTCCAGGCCCAGGGCCCAACAGCTCCATAATGATCCTGGTCCCACACCATTGGTCCGCAGAGACTGGTCTGGGGGTGGGAGGTGGGGGTAGAATATTTCAGGAAGTCCTATGTGGTCGCCTAAAAGCATGAGGCATAGGAAGAGGGAATGTCTATGAGATCTGCCTGTGGTTTCAGCTTCATAAAGTACAGAGAAATGGTGGTAGGCCCCTGTGTCTGTCTGTCCATCCATCCATCCATCCATCCATCCATCCATCCATCCATCCATCCATCCTTCCATCCACCCATCCATCCATCCATGCATCCATATCTGATTCTGAGACCTCCTCAAGGACTAGGGGCTGATAACAGCTGTTGACCTGAAAACTTTGTTAGAGAAAAGGCAACAGGCTAAATGCATACATTTTATGATTTAATTAATTAATTGATCAATTCCCTATTAAAGAAAACGGTAACATAATGCATTATGGAGCCAGAAATGTTCTGGCTACCCAGTGCAGAAATCTTCTGGCTTATATACATTTTGCCGTGAGAAAGAAACTCTCCTAATTAAGCAAACCATAAATTCAGTAAGACTGGACAATTAACAAAGCAATGTTGGTCAGGCCTTGGGATTTCAGGCTGGGTAAGCATATGTCTCGGTGATAAGGAAAGAAACCCCACCACTAGTAAGTGGCAGGCTTCCTCCCCTAAACAGATAATTGACATAGGAAAGGGTAAACAATGTTCAATAGAAATTATGACCTAAGATGTCTATATTTTCTTTACCATTAATATGCCATAACATAGTATGTGTCTACAGATAATAAGATTCAAAGGAAAGTCTCATTATTCAAGATATAGTGTCTTAGGTTAAAGGTCTCCTTAAGGAGTGTAGAGTCGGCCTTGGCTGGCTTTTGCTGACATAGGAAAGGCATTCTCTGAGTTTACTTCAGAGAGAACAAAGAGATTATTCCAAAATTTTATATTAAACATCACAGCTTATCAACTCCAAACAGAATCACACAGTTATTCCTGAAGGGAGGCTCCACCTAACATTCCAATAGAACTGCCAAGTCCATGTTAATTGGGTGCTTGGAAGCCAACGCACACCTATCCTCTAGAGAGGGGGACACTGAAGGTTATAGAGCAAATAGAAGACAAAGCTAGAGCTGGAATCCAGTCTCCTCTGAACCTTCCGCTGGGCCCTCGATCACCTCCTTGCATTAGGGATCTCTTCTGGAACTCCTCCCAATTCCACTAATGTGACCCAACTCTCCACTTCCAAGTTTTTGAGGAGGCAAGAGCTTCACTCGACATCCCACCAGAGGCAATTCTGCATCATTTCCCCATCCTTTAGCCCTCCCAGACCTGACCCTGAATCTAGCTCCCTAGCCCCAAGGACCAAGGGTCTCTTCCTCCCTTCTTTCCTCCCCTTCCCCCAGTCACACACTCAAGAGGAGAACTAAACTGACAACAGTAGCTCCCATCCATCTCCATTAACTTTAAGATTGAAATGACAGACATTCTGCCTAGGCAGGAGGAAGAGGGGGCTCATCCCTGTCTTACAAATGAGGAAACTGAAAAGAGAAGGTTATATCCACAGGGACAAGCTGAAAAAAATCAGCCTAGTAGACACCAAGGACCCTGGGGTGCCCGGACCTTTCTTTCCTGTTGCTTTTGTATCCCCAGCACCAAGCCTAGCTCAGAAGAGATGCTTCATAAATGCTCATTCCAGGTCACTGGGTTCCCATTGGTCCATAGTGCAAGATGTAGGCCCAACATGGAGGGCGGAGGAGCCACACTCTGGGCGCCAGATGTGTGCTCAGTCACTCTGTGAGCCACGTAGGAGATGCTATCTCCCTGGCCTCACTTGCCTGCTCTGCCAAATGAGGGAATGTTTAAGCCCCCCAGGTCCTCATGAGCCTGTGAGTGGGACCTGGGGTCCTGGCTCTGCTCCTTAAATATCTTGGCTTTCTTCTTTGTCAGATAAAGGAGGGATGGGAGCAGATGATGATGAAGGTCCCTTTGGCTTGTGTTGGGAGAATGTGGGGTTCCTGGGTCCAGTCTCTGACCAGTGCATCCTCCAGGTCCCACCCAGGACTTGCCACGTTGGGTGATGCTAAGAAGAGGAGAGTCCAGGACAGGGTCTCCCCTCCAACCCAACAGCCCAACTCCTCATTCCCTCTCAATGCTCCACTGAATGAGCAACATCTCCCCCAAAATACCCCAGGCTTCTTGTGGCAGGCCCCAAAGAGGCACAAAAGAAGGAGAGTCAGGACGTGTACGTAAAGGAGGTGGAAGAAAACAACCTTGAGAGCTGGAAAAGACCCTGGAGATCCCTTGGAGCCAGAGAAAGTGAGGAGGGATTGTCTAGGGAGCTCCCTGGTAATGAATGAGTGAGTGGGTGGGTGGCAGAGGGGCAGAACTCGAAACTCTTTCCAGCTTCTTGAGCTGGAGACTGGAGGCAGGGAGCAGATTCAGGGTAGTCCCCCAGGGAAGGGGGATGGAAATGGAAGGGGGAGGGGAGGGATCCCGGGATGATTGCTGTTCCTCGTTCTCCAGGGCTCCCAAGAGGGCGGCCTTGGCTGGGCAGTTGCAGGGAGGCTGGGGAGACCTGTGTTCCTGCCCCTGAAAGGACCCTCAGCTGTCTTTCGTCTGACTCTAGGTCTCTTCTCCTGTCTAGTACCACCCCCATCCCCCATCAGCTGAATCTGGAAGTCATTACTCCTTCCCAACCCAGGCTCCAGGAAATTCCAGGCCAGGAAGCAGAGCAGTGGGGGCACAGAGGGGGAGGGGCATGTCCGAGGGGCTCTGAAGCATCTCCTCCAGCAGCTCAAAGCCTCCTTTAGCTCCTAAGCCCCTAGAGAAATTCCAACCTCCTCCCCCTTGCCCTCATCCCTAATCAGGGGGCGGTCCAGCACCCTGGGGGGAATTCCTGGACAGCTGGCCCTTTAAATCCCAGAGCCAAACTTTTGGGGCTGACACAGGGAGGGATGGGGAGGAGGGGCCAGGGACTTAACCCTCCCAACCCCGAGAGGGGCCAGACTGGGCGTCGGCTCCTGATCCTCAGGCTCTCGCTCCTGCCGCCCTTCCTGCCATGGCCCCCTCAAACTGGGGCTGACCTGCTGGGTCTGGCCAGGTAGGCTGGGACTCGGATGCCTGGATCCCTGAGGGGGTGGAGGCTGGGAGGCTGGATGCCAGGGTCCCTGAGTGCAGCGAGAGCTGGGTGTTCAGACTCCTGGGTCCCTGAGGCCCCTACTGGCTCTCCCTTTGCCAGGTGAAAGGAGGGATTGGTGTCGGACTCCAGGGGGCCCAGCCCCAGCAGAGTGGAGCTGGCCAGGACTGAGGACCCTCCCGGGGCCCAAGGATCCCCCTAAAGAGTAAGGGGGACAGTGGGGTGGATGGGCCCAGCTCCTGGGCAAAGAAGCCACGTGGGCGGGGGGGGAGCAGGGTAGACTGGGTACGTTGAAGAGGGTGCTCAGATTTGGCTGGGCTCCCCACCCCCCAGCCCTCTCCGGGAACTGGAGAACCAGTCCAGCGGGATCCAGGTGGGTGTGATTTCCGCCTGGGAGGGACCGGGATGTTTGCAGAGGGAGGGGGTGACCTAGGGACACGTGGAGAAGGAGGAGGATGCCCAGGTGATGCAGCTGGAGGAAGCAGACAGCTGCCAAGGGGGAGGGGCAGGGGCGAGGGACTCCCGGGGGAGCCAGGCCCTCCCGCTGGGGATGAGCGGGGACAGCCTCAGCCCGGGGCTCCAGGGACGCCTGACTCAGGAGGGGGGACATTCCCGCTCCGCCTCCCCACCCCGCAGGGCTGACCCGCGCCCCTCTTCTCCCAGATGCCCATCCTGAAACAGCTGGGCCCGGCCCTGCCCAAGAAGCGTTTGGACCGAGATGCCATCTCCGCTCCGCTGGGGGACTTTCGGCACACCATGCATGTGGGACGAGGGGGCGACGCCTTCGGGGACACGTCCTTCCTGAGCCGCCACGGCGGCGGGGGCCCCGGCCCGTCCCCCGGCCCCTCCCCGGGCCCCTCCCCAGCCCCCTCGGCTGCCCCGTCCCCAGCGCGCCCAGCCCTGCCACCCCCCACCGCTCCGCAGCCCCCACGGCCCTCCGAAGGCCAGTCCGAGGCCCGGCCGGCCGCCGGAGACCCTTTCCTGTCCTTTCACCTGGATCTGGGGCCCTCCCTCCTGGAGGAGGTGCTAGGCGTCATGGATCGGGGCGCCCTGGCCGACGCGGGAGCTGCCCCGAGGGCCCCCAACGGCGGGCTGCTGGTCTCCCGGCCGGACTTCGGCTCTGAGGAGGACCTGGAGGAAGTGATCGGTCTGTAGGCGGCCCCCGGCAGCTGGCCGTGTCCCCAGCACCCTGGCCAGGGCCCCAGGCTGGCCCCGGCCTTGCACCAGAAGTTTTTTATATGATGCCCCCTGTATAGCACCCCTCCATGCCCAGCTAATCCCCATCCCCACCCACCCCCAGCCCAGAAAATCTTTATATATAAAGAAATGTCAGCCATTTATGTCGACTGCTTGGCGTCGGTGTTTCCAGCCGGTACCGGGCTGCGGGCGCAGCCGGCCCGGACTGCCCAGCCCCGAGGCAGCCGGGCCGGGAGCGCGCTGTGTTCCACGGCAGCCGGGCTCCCTTGTGGGCCTCCGCGGCCACAGTGACCGCCTCTGCGCTTCCCCTAGGGAGGCCTTTACGACGCGCCCTCTTTGGCGGGCGCGATAGCCCCCGGACCGGCCTCCGGGGAGCCAGTCCCTTTAAGGGCCTCACCCAGGCTACGGGCTCCGAAGGGGCGTGCCCAGCGAGGCCGGAAGGGCGGCCAGGACGCTTGGGTCCCCGGGCGCGGCGGCATGGCGGAGGCGGGGGCGCCGGCGCCCACCTGCCGGTTCTACCAGGAGGGCCGCTGCCACTTCGGGGCCCGCTGCCGGCTCTCCCACCCCGGAGCCGGAGCCGGAGCCCGGACTGACCTCCAGCCGGCGCCGCCGTCGGGGCCCGAGGGCAAGAAGCCCCCCATGAAGACGGCCCAGGCGGTGATCGACCGCATCCGCTGGGACCCTCACCTGGACCCCGCCGACTTCTCCGTGGGCTACCTGGACCGCTTCCGCGGCGTGCAGGAGGAGCCCTTCACCGCCTTCTGCTGGGACGAGGATCTGGCCGCGCTCGGCCCCGGGGTGCTGGCCGTGCCGCAGCACCGCATCCGCTACTTCCGACACCGCGGCCGCCTCGTGTGGGACCGCGACTCCCGCACCGACCTGGTCTTCGGCTCGGCTGCGGGCCGTGGCACCACCATCCTGGACGGGCTGGCCGCAGCCGATGGCCCGGAGGAGGACGGCGGGCAGGAGGAGGAGGGCCGAGCAGGGACGGAGGAGGAGGAGGAGGGCCGTCCAGGGAAGGAGGCCTCTCGGCCGAGCAGCAGCTCAGACACCTGGGGAAGGTCCCCCGGCGGCAGCACGGAACCAGAGCCCGAGTCCCGCGGCAGTCCTGAAGCCCGCCAGCGGCTCCGCCCCACACATTTCGTGGCCCTGAAGATCACCGACCCAGAGCTTCGGGAGGCAGTGGCCAGGGCCCAGGCTCGCCTGACTGAGGCGGAGGCCTCCACGGGCAGCAGCCTGGTGGGCCTCAAGGCCCTCCACCTTACACTGGCCTTACTGCGCCTGGCCAGCCCAGGGGAGGTGGCCGCAGCTGCCCAAGCACTGAGACGCCTAGTCCAGGGGCCCAGCTTCCATTACCCAAGGGAGGTTCATTTCCGGAACCTGGCCTGCTTGGACCACAGGATGATATACTCTGTCCCAAGTCCGGGCCTCCAGGGCTTGGCTCAAGCCCTGCAGCAGCGGCTGAGGGCTGAAGGGTTGGAGGTCCTAGAGCCCTCCCGGGAGGAATTGGGCCCTCACCTCACCTTGGCCAAACTGCCTCGAGGGAGCCCTGGGCACCTGTCTCTGCCAGAGGCTGAGGAGGGGGCAGAGCTGGGCAGTCAGTCAGTGGAAGAGTTTCAGCTGTGCTCTGTGGGGGGACTGCAAGGGGCTGGGGGCTGCTATTCCGTATTAGCCCAGGTCCTGCTAAGTCCCTCATCCTAGCCCAGGGCTCTCCGCTAGAACCTAGCCATGAGCCCTGCCTTCAACTTGAGGAGGCAGGGTGCTCCCAACAAATAGGCCCCTTCTTCCCCTTCCTCCCTGCCCCAGTGGCCCTCCAACACCTGGCAGTGCCCACCAAGATGGGGGCCACAAAGAGCAGTGAGGCTGAAAAAAACCAGCATCCATAAAGTGTGTTCATTCTCTCTCTCTCTCTCTCTCTTCTTTTTTCTTTAATTTTATGTTATTTTTTTTCCAAACCGTGCTCAGCACTCCTTGGTTGCAGGGAAGAAGGGAGGGAGGAAGGAAGGAAGGTCGGGAGGGATGGTGGGGAGGAGGGGGGAGGGTCAGAGGGAACAGGAACATCTGGAAAGGAGAGGCAGCCTGACAGTCCAGCTGTTTTCGATCTCATTGCACATTATTGAGTTACATGGTAGAAAAGGAGGGGGAGAAGGGTGGGGTGAAAAGAAAGGGGGAAAGGGGAAAATAATTTAAAAAAATAAAATATCAAAGGAAGAAATGATGCGACCTGGTGACCCATGGAGGCAAGAAGAAGGGGGAAAGGAGGGATGACCTTTTTACCTGTGCAGAACCAGAAAGGGAAGGGGAAAAAAGAGGGGGGAGGGGAAGAAATCAAAACAAGACACTGGGAAGGGAGGGAAGGGGGGGACGGAGCAAGACATGGAGACAACTTAATACAACTTGAGATGCATCAGACTTGTGGTCCCGGCGGCTCCCACGGCGGTGACTTGGCATTCGTGGTGACGTCCTGTTGGCTGCAGCAGCGTTTCGGGGTGGGGGGGGTAGGTGTACAGTCTGAAGTAACTCCCCCCAGCCCCAGACAAGATGAAGCCCCCCCCTTCAGGGGAAAGGGCAACAAGAGTCTCTTCAAGGTCGGGGGTGAGAGCAGGGTGGAGGACGGGGGAAGGGTCGTCGTCCCCCCAAGGCTGGCTGAAGGCACCCCCTCTTCCTTCTTCCCCCCAGCCCCCTCCTGCGTGGGGGGGCATGGGGCACCGGCCGGGCGCCTGGGACGAGCTCAGGAGAGAAAGAGAGAAAACACTGAGAGAGTGTTAGTGGGGGGGTGAGAGATCAGGGCAGACAGACCTACAGACCCACGGCCCACCACCCACTCTCCAGACCCTCCCCACTCCCCACCCAAGGCCTACTCAAGAAAATAAAAACGTAGAAAAATTCTCTGTACAAAATCCCTGGGGTTTCAAAGGCGGGGAGAGAGGAGGCAAAGGCTCCGGCCAGGCCTCTCCCATACGTACATCCCAGTCTGTGGCTCAAAGAAACCAGTTTAAACCAGTAAACGCTGATGGGGGGGCAGGGGGGGCAGAGACCTCCACCAGCCCCTTCTTGTCCTTCCTAATCCCCAGGCCCCACCCCACCCCCTGCAGGTGCTCAGAAGGTGGGCAGCTGCGCCACGCTGAGCCGGCAGTCGATGCTGGTGTTGTCGGGCCCCATGTAGCCCAGGCCCAAGGGGGCCAGAAAGGCTCGGCAGGCGGCCTCGCCCTCGAAGGCCAGCTCCCCCTGCACGAAGGAGACGGGCAGCGCCGGGCGGAAGCTATGGAGACAAGAGGAGACATGGATGAAGGGCGAGGGGAAGAGATGAGGTCCAGGGACCCGCAGGAAATGGGTCATCATCACCCACGCCACCTCCCAGTCCCAGCTGAGGGACCCAGTGGGGCCCCAAATGACCTCCCCCCAGAGCAGAAGGCTCCAGTCAGCCACTGCCAATACCACTCTTGCATCCTGCACTCCCACTTACCTGTGCGGGGAGGTAGGGAAAGTAAGGGGGCAAAGACAAGGGCAGAGAGCCAAGGAGCCAGGAGTTCAAGGCTCCTGGCCCTCAGAAGGGGCACAGCTCTGGCTGTGGAACTGGGAGAAGACAGAGGGAAAGAGAAACAAGTTGCCTACAAGGCAGGAGGAGAGAGCAAGAGGAAGCCGGACGTTCACGTATATACGTGCGGCCCAGACACACATGCACAGCACGGACTAACCAGCCAGCCACAGAATACAGAATATACACGCTCGCTCACAAGGAAGCAACAGAAACAGCCAGCACACGTCAAGGGGATCGAGAAGACCCCAGACCGGGCAGCCCTGCACCACCTCAGGAGCATACCCTCTAAGCATTATCTGGGCTGCCTGGCCCAGGGGCAGGGTCCAAGAGCAAGCTTTCAAGTCAGAAGACCTGGGTTCAAATCTGTACTCAGCTCCTTCCAGGACCTTGGGGACTCCTTTCCCTGGGGGCCCCATGGGTCTCATCAGTAAAAGCAGGTCATCAGCGTAGATGTCCTGGAAGATTCCCCCCACTTCTAAATCCTACAATCTGAACCAGTGGCATTCTGACAGATTTCCCAAGGAATCCACTCACTGATGGGAAAACTTGGTGGAGACACAAATTAATTTTCCAGTCAAATTCTTGTCCAAGTGTTCCTTCATGAAGTCAAGTCCCAGCCCTAACCCGGGCACTGCCTGAGGACAGGTAGGATGGGTTCCTGTCCAAATCAGGAGTCATCCTGACAGGAGAATATATGCCTGGCCTTTGGCAAACAAGGCTTTCTTTAATCTGAAAAGCTAGGGAGGAAAACTACTCAACCCATAGCTCTTGCTAGATGTCCCAGAGCTGGCCACAACATGAAGGGAAGAGGCCACCTCACCTGTCTACACTCAAATGCCGAGAGCCCAGTGAGGTGAGGTGAGCTCCCAAGCTTGAGAACAATGCAAGGAGCCAAGTGAAGCCTCAACATCCAGGACACTATGGGAATGAACCCCATAAGCTGAGCAGTTAACGGGGGAAGTCAGGGCAGCATCAGCTATGGAAGAGGTATTCGTGAGAGAAGTGACAGAATTCAAGGCTCAGAAATAGCTGGAAGAGGCTTTCTCAGAGCAGACTCTAGAGCATAAAGGGAGGACAGGGAGCAGTGCAGCTTCCAGTTGGCACTAGGGGGCTCTCTGACAAGAGCAGAGCCACCAAAGACCAGAGGCTCTGGGTCAGGCCACCGGGGGTTGTCTGATAGGGCACTTTGGGCCAGTCAGGCCCAGCCTCATGGGCAACCCAGGTTTGGGAGCTTTTCCAAAGCATCGAACAAAAGAGCACGAAGACCCCATGGTCTAAAATTCTGCAGGGAGAATTGGCCAGGAAAGATAGCAGGGTCTGAGAGAGATTCTAAAGACTCAGAAAGAAGTGGACCCTGAAGAAAGCAGTGTAGATGACATGGGACCTTTCCCTAGGCAAGATCTGCCTTGGTTCATGTGCATAAAGGCCTTCCACTTTTTATGGGTGGGCTGAGTTTCTGTTGTCTCTCCTAGGCAGTTAGGAGGCATCACAGTACCCAGAGCACCAGGCCAGGAATCAGAAAGAGCAGAGGTGCAATCCAGCTTCAGATACTTACTAGCTCTGCGACCCTGGGCAAAGCACTTCACCTCTGCCTCAGTTTCTCCATGTGTAGAATGGGGGGAAAAATAGTTATCTTCCTCTCAGGAATGTTGTGAGGACCAAATGAGATGAAATTGCGAAGTGCTTAGCACACAGTAGGTGCTTAGTAAGTGCTTATTTACTTCACTCCTTGCATTTTTTAATAAAACTGTAAAACCAAAATGTAAAAACTACTCACAGGCCTAAGAGCTATAGTTTGACAAGCCTTATTCTAAATGAAACTAAATGCAAAGAATAAAAGGCCACATACAGAAGATGGAAGCAAGAGCAAGTACCTAGAGACGAATAGGAAATTGCAGGTTACACTAAAGTTCACAATGTGCTGGGGGAAAGAGGAAGACACTACCAAGGGGGAGTTCTTCTTTCAACAGCTTGTCTGGGAGAAGAGGATCAATGACAGGAAGTGGGTTAGGCTCACTGCTGAGGGAGTGGGGGGCATGACTGTGGTAAAGGATAGAGAAACATCTGTTTAAGAGGGCACTGTGAGCCAGTACACAGATGACTGAGTGTCTTTGAAAACCCCAAGTCCTCTGACCCATAGAAACAACTTCACTGGGTACCACAAATGAGGCTGATGGGGCTGCTAAGTCCAGAGCAGATGAATGACCCTGAGACACCGGCAAATGCGAGGGGGGTAGGTGGGCTGGAGGAGGCAGGAGAGTCAGCAGAGGCGGCTTCTCCTAAAAGAGATCAGATCCCACTGGCCTTTCTGGACATGAGGGAAATATCTACTCTAGTTTGCTTAGACTTCAACAATGCATTTAACAGGCAAGCGAAAAAGATGTGGGTTAGAAGAAAGTCTGTACAATGAGGATGCCACCTAAATGCAAACGGCTGGAACCAAAGATGAGACATGAATGTTTGACTTGGTGTCACTCTGAAAGGTTTAAGCATACAGAACTTTACTTAGCAAGGAGCTCAGAGACCATCTAGTCCAGCCTCTGTTTGTTTTTACAGATAAGAAAACTGGGGCCAGGAGACTTTAGTAACTTGCCCAAGGTCACAAAAAGAGCTAATTGTCTGAAGTGAAATTTGAACCCAAGGTCTCTGAATTATAGCTTGTTCTGCACCCCAATCTGGCCATCTCTAGCAGAGTCTCAGGAACTTTGTGCTGCTTAATGATCCTACCAATGACTCAACTAAATAAAGGCAGAGACAGAGATGGTCAAGTGACCCGAAGGCAGCCACCACAAATCTGAGTACAGCCCACCACATGTGCTGCATCTAGGAAGATGAGACTGCATGGGGATCCAGGGGAAGTCTATGACCTCCCCCTACACTCCACATAGCGAAGCCAGTCTGGGGCCTTCCCGACCTTCTAGTGCCACAGGAGCCAGCACCACACATGCCATCTGGGGCACAACATCCAGCCACAAGGAGGCCTGGGGTCCACCTACACAGCCCCCACCTGGAGAGTCCTGTGTGCACTTCTGGAAGCCACACTGCAAGTAGGACAGGAATTAGCTCAAGAGCTGCCTGAGAGGGGGACCCCAGAGGACTAGTTAGCCAAACCAGGGGCATCTGCCCTACAAAGCAGATGTCTCAGGCAAGGCATCAGAGCTAGCTGCAAGGACTCCAAGACTTGTCCCAGGAGGGAGGCCTGGGAGTGATGGGGAGAAGCTGCCAAGAGGCCCCCTAAGGTTGAAGGGCAAGAAAAACCATGACTATAGCTATACCCTGAGCACTCTCCGAGGCCAAACGGCATCACCAGTTCTCAAGGACATAATAAAGGGGATTCCTTTGGAGGTTCGGGCTGGACTAGATGGCCCGTGAGGACCCCCCAACCAGATGCTGGGCTTTATCTTTGACTCAGCCCAGTGACAGCTTAATAATGCTTCCAAACTAACTCAGAAACCGCCTATGACAAACATATGAATAGAGGCTTTGAAAGGAACAAGAGGAAAGGGTGGAGGGCTAAGAGGAAGACAAGAGACAAAAGGACAGATATGACAAAGGAGATGGTGGGAAGGATGAAGGATGGATGAGTCAGGGACACAAATGAGATAAGACAAAGATAAGAGAAGGAAGAATGCAACAGGGGAGGAGAGAAACTGAGGGGGCTGGGAAGGGGGGGAGGGTGCCAGTGACTGGGGCAAGATGAAGAGCAGGCAGATACAGCAATGAGGATGTAGGGGGACTGGGCGGCCCTCACATACGTTTTGATCATGGCCTTGAGAGCAGCCTTCCGTTCCCTATCAGCAAACTTGTCCACAAGGTAGCCAGACATGCAGGGTGCATTCCGGTAGAGCTGGAAGAAACGGTGGTAGTTGCCCAGAGCCCAGGCTGCTCGAAGTGCCAGGGCATGGGCGACACAGGGGTCTGCCTTCAACTCTCGAGTCAAGTAAGCCAGTTCTGTGGTGATGTCTACAGGAAGAGAAGGAGTGAGTGCCCCCCGGTGCCTCTAAAGCAATCATCCAACCACCCCCTCCACCCTGATATCCATGCACCCACCCAAGCTCACCCCCCGAGTTCTTGGTGAAGATGTAGTAGAGGATGCGATATGCAGTAAACTCTCCTACGTTGCCTGGCAGGTTCTCTGCATACAGTGACTTCAGCTGCGTCTGGCACTGGTTAAACTCTTCATGGTCACCCTGAAGGGGACAACAGTACCAGCCATCATAAAAGAGGCTCATCTGGACAGGAGAACAGACACAGAGGAGACAGAGGACACTACCAGAGAGTGAAGTAGACAAGGGATGGGGGAGACATGGTGGCACTGCAGTGAGGCAGGTGAGAGGAGGAGGTCAGTAAAGATGGGCGGGAAGTCAGAGACACTGAGACCAGATGGCTGGGGCTAAGGACCAGTTCTGGACTGTGCCTCCCTCACCTTCTCTAGGGCAATGCGGGCATGTGTTTCGTACACCTCAACTGTGAACTCCGTTCGGATGCCTTGTACCTGAGGAAGGAAGGACACGTTGAAGGCAAGACTACTCCAGCTCCCCACCCCCCAGATCCCTGCCTGGGCTGGGCCACAAGACTCACTGTCAGGTCCTGTCGAATTGACTTCATCTGTTCACAAGCAAAGGCATAGTCCTGCTTCTCCTTCCAATGAGACTTCACCATGGCCAGCGACTTCTTCAATACCTGAAAGGGAGGAGGTGATTCTGGGCTCAGGCCTGAGGAAAGACTGTAGGGAGCTCCCCAACTGCACAGGAGATTCAAGAGCAGGACTGGGGACTGGGTCGATGGAGAGTACCCACAATGAGAAGACAGCAGTGGGAGGCCAAGCATGCCCCAGCATCAGGGCAAAGTTTAACTGTGGGTACTCCTTAGCAGCCCAATCATGCAGTCTGCTTCAGGAAAAGGGCTGCCCTGGGTCCACCCAAGTTTCCTCCCTCAGCTCAGCCACATAAAGGCCGAGGGCCCTGAGAATCACACTTACAGCCACAGGCCTCACAGTAGAGGGATCTGGTGCACAGGTAAGCCGGAGGTAGTTTTTGGTGATGTCTGGGCAGGTCCCCACAATCTTGAGCTCATTCCAGTCAGGGTCAGTGCTCCCCCCATCCAAGCTGCCCATCTGTAGCACCAAAGGCTCCAGGCGGAGGCGCCGAGAATGCCCATGTTGGAATCGGGCTGCCCGCTTCTGTTTCTTCAGCTCTCGCTCAGGGTCCTCGCACTCCATGGCTGCTGCTGGCTTCTTGCGATTACGCTTGGCAGGGATGAGGTCATGCCTGTATGAGAGGACCACCATTAAGACACAACCAAGCCAGTTACCAAACAAGGGCACTGAGAATGAAACTAGAAAACTGCGAAGAGCCCCAAGCACAAAAAAGCTTCCAGGGAAGATGAAAATGAGGAGAGGGGAACTAGGACGCATCAGAGGGAGGGCCAGGGAGGCTACCTGCAGGAGGTGGCACTTGCTGACCCCCTTTGGGGGGCGGCTCAAGATACAGCTCAGCTGAGGCAGCCCAAGTCTTCCATCCCCAATGCAACACTGCCTCCGACTCCCCTTTTCAGGCCTTGGTTCTTCCTGTCCCTCAGGAATCCCCTGGTCATCCTCTAACCCTAACCCTAAATCCTCTCATGTTCCCACATTCGAGGTGATAATTTTTCACCTCAGAAACCAGAGGTCTCACCTTTTCCCACGCTGCACACGCCCTCGACCCCGGTCCACGTGAGCACCCCGGCCGCCCCGGCCTTTGGGTGGTGGATTTCTTCGGCCCCCTGGGTGACACTCACTGCCTGAGTAGGAGCTTTCAGAGTCTGAGTGTGAGTCACTACAGGGAAACAGGGGGTGGGGAGGGAAAAAGATGGTGAGGTGAGGTCAGGCCAAGTCCTGGTCTCCAGCCAAGATGAAGGGTTCTTGTCTGCTAGGCCCCATCTGGCCTGAATCTCCCACACAACACCATTCCCTTTACCTGCGGCGGAAATGACGTGAAGGCGAACGGGAGGAGGAGCGGGAGCGGGAGTCTGTGCTTGAAGAGGAGCTGTTGTCCTTCATGAAAACATTCCGATTTCCAAATTTGGTAGCAAAGCTGCTTCCACGACCCCGGCCAGCACTGCCAGTGCCCCCTGCCCCCCTCTGGGGCTGAGTCCCACCCCCCCGAGGCGTTCCCCCAGCTCCCCGGGCAGGGTGAAGCATGGTAGAGGCTTCCCATCGTTTCTTCTTGGGGCTCTCTGTCACGCTGTCTCGACTCAGCCTGAAAAGAGAGAAAGAAAAGCCATTCTCCTCAAACCTTTGCAATGGAGTGTTGGCTACAGGGACACACCCCCTCCAACCCAGCAGTTAGCAAATGACCAAGAGCTGCTGCCACCATGAGGCCAGTCAGTGCCAAGTCCTGTGGGAGCCTCCCTCCCTCTCTCCTGCCACAGCTGAGACAGTCTCAAAGGGAGGAGACACAATTGGGACAGCTATTTGTGCAGGGTTCTCCTCAAAGACCCTGGGAGGGTCACTAAACAAATGGGATCAGGTGTAGTTTGCAGATGAGACAGCTGAGGAATTCAGAAAAGAGGCCAAGCACATGTGACCCTGCCTCCCCTTCCCATCACTGACCCTGGCAGTGGCTCTTGGCTCCAGTCAATGGTGTAAGCCGAGCCATCCTGGAGTCGGGCCTGCAGGACCTCTTTGAGAAGTTTCTCTGTCCGGTCCTTATCCTCCTCAGACTCACAGGCAGTGAAGCAACGCTGGACATACTCCTTCATGTCTTGGGGCCAGTCCTCAGGCTTCCCTGATAAGTTCCGATTTTGGGGTATGCTGCAAGAGGGCAGGAAAAAGAAGCTCAGCGTGGTCTTGACCCTTCCCCACACTCACAGGAAGTGTGGGACAGGCTGGAAAGCTAGGAGAGGCCCCAAGGTAGGCTGAGGAAAGTGGTCACCTGTGGCTCTGCGGTTTCTCTGGATTGGCCTGGGTCCCAAAGTTGCCATGCTGTCCCTCAGAGCTTGAGCTAAAGTTCTGGCTGGTGACCACAAAGGGCCGTTTCTGGATGTTGAATTTGACACTGCCTGCCCCTGGGGCTTCTGGGAAAGATAGGAAACAGCCAACAATAAGGGTCAAAGCAGCCTTTCTCCTCATGAAGCTCCAGGACTCCCAAAAAGCAGGGGAGAGTAGAGTGGATGAGGATGCACCAATAGGTTGTCATTTGGGAAAGAAGAGCAAGCCTTGGCCCTGGTTTATTACGGAAGGAGGCAATTCCAAAGAAGGCCTAGAGTAGACTTCGGTGCATCCTAACCCTGTGGGTGGGGGGAGCAGTTGTCTTTCCCTTCTATCAGGAGCTCCCTGAAAGCAAATGCCATGTTTAGACATTTACTCTTGGGGCTTCCATAAGCTGAGGTTGTTCTAAAACTGAGTGACCACATGATGATCTGACCAAGGCCTTCTTAGCCCCAAATGACTTGACAACAGCCCCCAGAAACTCACGTTTCATACGGTTCCACAGCTGCTGTCCTTTCTTGGGCTTGGGAGGTTCTGAGTAACTGTGCTGCCCATAGGCCTGACTGGTGACTGGGCTACCTTGTCCATGCTGAGCTGAGGAGGCCCCAGGCTGAGCTCCACTCCCCAGTGTGTGGCCTGTGTGTTGGGGGGGTGGAGGTGGCTGAGGGGGCTGGGCTGCTGGTAACTGCTGAGGAGGGGTTGGGTAGGACATTGTTTCTTCCATGCCAGGAACTGGAGGCTGGCAAGGTAAGAAATGTAGTTACTGCAGGGAAGATCTAAACAGCCAAAGCCACAGTCTAAACCAAACATCAAACTCTGGGCCCCAGTCACTTAGCCCATGAGGGTGGCCTCAAACAGATGAAACATATTTAAAAGGTAATCGAGACATATTTAACGAGATGTAGAACGCAGTGTTATTTTGTTTTTTTTCCTACTTTTACAGGTGACCCACAGAGATCTGTTTCTACTTAAGTTTGACCCCACTGTTCCAAACATTTGGCTTGGGGGAAGGGGAGGAAGGATTTATGGCCCCCACTGTGCCTACTGACTCCTCTTCTCAGAAGACTGTTGGGGTTGCTTTTTTTTTTTTTTTTTGAAGATCCTTAACTGATGAAAATGCTACATTTCCATAGGAAGTGACTACAAAGACACAATGTTTTTTTTTTTTTGCCTGTCCAATTCAGAATCACCAGAAATTTCTTCATGGTTAAAAATCCCTGAGGCTGACAGTGTGAGGCAATAGCTAATATGACAAATAAGGGTCCTTGGGACCACCAATGCCAGCCCTACCACTTGACAGATGAGCAAACCCAAGACCAGAGATAAAAGACAAGGGCAGAAGCTCATGGAGCTGGGGATGTATAACAGCAATCTATCAACGGAGTGCTTTTGGACCAATGCAAGAGTTCTCCTTCCATGTCAACGTACCCTGGGACTGTGCAAAGGATTTCCATTTTATCAACAAGAAAGCTCAAGTTTAGAAAAGTAATTTGCTCTCTGTCCCACACCAGTGACTTTGGAGGCCATCCGGCCCTATTCCCTCTTTACGTGGGGGAAACAGACATTGGCCCACAGGAGCACGTTCCAATAAATGCTGGAGGCCAGGCTTTCAGCCAGGCCTTCTGGCCCAGAGCCCAGGTCTCTTTCCCTTAAGTCATGTGATCCAAGGCCCTATGAGGCCCTGCAATCTTTGGCTCTGAGACTCCTTGGATCTCCCCATGAGGCAGCAGCCAAAGCTGGATTAACAGAGATTTGTCATCCCCTCTGCCCGGCAAGATGAGCTACAGCTTAACTAAGCAGAAAGAGCACTGAATAAGAAGGATCAGGGTTTTACCCTTAGTAACTCTACAACCCTGGGAAAGTGTTTCACCTCCACAGGCCTCAGTGTCCTCATCTGGCAAACAAAGAGTTTGGATAAAGGTAGACTGATGTCCCTTCCAACAAGGAATCTATGACCTTCTGACTGATCCCAGCCCAGAGCCCAAATGCTTAAACACAGGCCACAGCCCTCTGGCTCCTGGGAAGCAGAGCTGAGATCGTGGGAGCCTAAGGCTTTTTACCTGGGTGAGAGATCCCTGGTGCTGCCCAGGGGTCGCCGCCTGCTGCGGTGCTGCTGTCGCGTAGGTGGTGGTCAGACTGTACTGGCCTGGGGAGCCATAGCTTTGGTACATGTTCTAGGAGACAGGCCAGCGGTCAGTGGGGACGCCAACGCGGACTCCACTTTGGCCCCCTCCCTCCAGCCCCCAGCACTCACCATAGGGTAGTAGTAATTGTAGGGATAGGCATAGTTGTACTGCTGGTACCACTGATAGTACTGCTGCTGCTGGAGCGCGGCGGCGTCGGCCTGAGCCACATACTGAAGGGACACAGGTGGGGGGGCAGGGCACAGAGTGAGGGACACAGACACACACCCTCCTCCCAGGTGCTCCGAAACACACTTGGGGAAAAGAGGGGAAGGGGCAAGAATGATTCCGCTCCGGCCACCTGGCCTCATGCTCTTCAGCACAGTTAGGAAGCTCAGGGGTGGGCTCCCATCACCTCCAGATGCTCGGGGGCTGCCCCCCCCGCCCCCCCACAGGGGCAGCCCCGCTCACCTGGGCCGCAGCCACTTGGCCGTTGCTGCTGTTTTTGGCCGAGCTGCCCGTGGCGCTGGCCTTGCTGATGCTGGCCAGGGCCTGGCGGGCCTTCTCCCACTCGGGGTTCTCGTGCATGGGCGCGTCCATGGCGCTCTCCCTGGCCGGCCCGCTCCCCAGGCTGTACTGGGCCGCCCTGCCACACAGGACATGACCTCACAGACTCATGGAACCCGGAGGCGCGGGGGCAGGGCGGCCAAGGGGGCCCCAAGACACGGCCCCCATGCCCGTAGGGCCCGGACGCTGCTGGGGGCACCCCCTCCTGGCCCCCCGCAGACACTCCTGGATGCCCCCCCCGGGGAAGCCCCCACACCACTCACCACTCGGCTCCCCGCTGGTCCCCCACATTGGCGGCCATTCGGACCTCGGGCTGGGCACCGGGGCCCCGGGACGGCGGCCTGCGTCTGGCTTCGGGGAGAGGACGGAGGTGAGGCGGGAGCTCCCCCTGCTCGCCCACCCAACCCGGGAGCCCCAGACTACGGAGAGTCGCGGCGGGGCCGGCGTTCCGGAGGCGATGGGCCGGCGGCCCGCCACCCCGCCTCTGCGCCTGCGCCCCGGGGACACGCTCGCCCCCACGGCACCGTCCCCGCCACGGGCGCGCGCCTCCAAACCCCGAGTTCCAAACTGCCCGGAGAGGGCGGGGGCAGCGCATGCGCAACGGCGCCTCTGAGACGCAAACGCCCAAGCGGCCGGCGCCAGACGGGCAGCGCGCATGCGCAGCGGCGCCACCGCCCCGCAGCCGAGGCGCGCGCCGCGGTCGTTGGCCCGGGCCCGTGAGCGGGGATGGCGGGGAACGGGGCCTCGAGCCCCGGCAGAACCCTGAAAGCGCACAAAAAGCGCGACGGCCAGACCCTCTCGTCCCACTCCCGCGGCCCGGCCCTGCCCAAGATGGCGGCACCAAAGGCTAGCTCACCTGACGGCAGCTTCTTCCTCCGGCGCTGAGTCCAACGCGTGAGGGACGGTAGTAGAGGAGGAAGGGACGTGGCGAGGGAGCGCACGCGCGCAACGTCAGCACGCCGCCGCGGGCCCCGCCCCGTGGCCATCGCGGGGGCCAATGGGAGGTCCCGTACGGGCCCGCTCCCCTCCCCGACCGGCGCTTTAAAGACTCGAAATGCCCATCCGAAGGACCAATGAGAGGTGAGACTGGGACTGCTTCCCCATCCAGCCACGCCCTCCCGTACTGGAGGCCTAAGCGGAGAGGGGGCTGGGGGTGGGGGTGGGGTAAGGTACTCCGAACGTCAGCCAATGAGAGCTGCAGTGGCGTAATGAGCCCGCCCCCGGGACAAGTCCCGCCCCAACTGAACTAGGGCAGAGGAGGGAGGAGGCTCATCGTAGAGTATTGAGCTGGGTGAGAGAGAAAGAGAGGGAGAAGGGAGGGAGGGAAGGGAAGGACGGAGAGAAAGAGAAGGGGGGAGGGAGAGAAAGAGAAGGGAGGGAGAGAAAGAGAAGGGAGGGAGAGAAAGAAGGGGGGAGGGAGAGAAAGAAGGGGGGAGGGAGAGAAAGAGAAGGGGGGAGGGAGAGAAAGAAGGGGGGAGGGAGAGAAAGAGAAGGGGGGAGGGAGAGAAAGAATGAGGGAGGGAGAGAAAGAGAAGAGAGGGAGAGGAGGGAGGGAGAGGAGGGAGAGAAAGAGAAGGGGGGAGGGAGAGAAAGAGAAGAGGGAGAGAAGGGAGGGAGAGGAGGGAGGGAGGGAGAGAAAGAGAAGAGAGGGAGAGAAGGGAGGGAGAGGAGGGAGGGAGGGAGAGAAAGAGAAGGGGGGAGGGAGAGAAAGAGAAGAGGGAGAGAAGGGAGGGAGAGGAGGGAGGGAGGGAGAGAAAGAGAAGAGAGGGAGAGAAGGGAGGGAGAGGAGGGAGGGAGGGAGAGAAAGAGAAGGGAGGGAGAGAAAAGAGAAGGGGGGAGGGAAAGAAAGAGAAGGGAGGGAGAGAGAGAGAGAAGGGAGGAGCAGCTGACAGAGGAGACCCCAGCACTGGAGGGTGCAAACAGAGGAGGCCCGGGAGTGACTTGGGTACTGGGGGGGGAGGGGTGTACACAGAGAGAGGAGACATGGCCAGGACCTAGGGACAGAGGGGAGACTCCAGTTCTGACCTGGGTGCTGAGGTGGTACAAAGAGGGAGGAGATGTGGGCACTAAGAGGGCAGCACAGAGGGAAGAGACCCCAGTCATGACCTGGCACTGAAGGGGGCAGAGAAAAGGCAGATGCAGATGTGGCCTCTGAAACCAAAAAGGAGTCAGACCACCAGAGTTATCCCTAAGCTGTACAGATCACAGAACAAGAAGAGAAAAGAAGAGAGGGCACGTTCTGAGGGCACCTTGTTGCCCCGAATCAATTCTGGGAATACTTCTCCAATGACCTGTGACCCTAGGCACTGGCAGAACCATTAGAAGTGATTGTGGAACCATCATCGATAATTTTCCAGAGCAGATCATTAAAGGACTGATTAATGATCTTCAAAAGAAGCAAATGGTGGCTCCAAGAAGCCCCTGTGGGCTGTCTCATCAAGAACGGATCATGCCACAGTAACCTTAGTATTGTTTTTTCATGTATTCACCTGTTAAATCATAGTAATATTGTATGTTGTTTCTCTAGATTTTTGACAAAGTCAGCTAGAGGCAACTAGGTGGCACAGTAAATACAGCCTGAACCTGGAGTCATGAATTCAAATCCAGCTTCATACACTAACTCGGAGACCCTGAGCAGATCACTTAACCTCTACCTCAGTTTCCTCATCTGGAAAATGGGAATATCAGTAGAACCTACCTCAAAATATCTAAAGTGCTTAGCACATCATTAGCACTTGGTAGGTGCTTAATAAATGTTTCCCTTCCCTCATTCCTTCCTTGTGTTATTCTTGTGGAAAAGGTGGAGACATTGGGGCTGGACCATAATCCAATTAAGTTTGGAACTGGTAGGATATTGGACCTAAAGACTAATCCTTCTTGGTTTCTTGTCAGCTAGGAAGAAACTCTCCAGTGAAGTGATCCAGGGAATGTATTCTCAGCCTTGTTCCATATAACATTTTCATCAATGACTTTGCCCATGACCCTCCATCTCCCATCTCAGTACTTTTGCGCTACCTGTTCCTGCCTCACTCCTCCCCAACTGCCAATGCCTCCCCTTTTGAGATGACCTGCCCTCTGTATGTATCTTGGCTATATGTAGTTATTTATCTGTGTCTCTTCATTAGAATATGTTCTGCTGCTGCCTTTCTTTGTATCCCCAGGTCTTAGTACAGAGTAAGTGCTTAATCAGTTCTTGTTGACTGACTATAGACCTAGATGATATCCCTATCAAACTCAAAGATGATGCAAAGTTGGTTAGAAAAGCTGCCATGTCCTCTTGGAGGTCAAAGACAGACACAAAGTACCAATGGACACCAGACAAATCACAGCAGCCCTTAAGTGTTACCAAAAATTTGGAAACTAAGTAAGCACCATCTCAGTCAGGGAAGGATTAAATAAATGGTGACATGAGAAATAATATGACGACTTGGGGAATCACAGGAAGATTTGTATGAACTAATAAGTGACTGAGATGTGTGTGTTCATCCTTCATTGTTGAAGAAGACCATGCCATCAGAGAAATGATGACATGACTTGCACTTGACTTTGTTTGGAATGAGGGAGGGCTGTGCAGGTCACCAGCCTCACTTCTCCTCCAGAGCCATCTGAATCCAGTGACCAGATATTCATCAGGATGACTGGAGATGACCTAGGATGAAGCAAGTGGGGTTAAGTGACTTGCCCAAGGTCACACAGCTAGTGAGTGTCAAGTGTCTGAGGTCCTCCTGACTCCTGCACTGGTGCTCTATCCACTGCACCACCTAGCTGCCCCAAGTGACTGAGATGAGCAGAACCTGAAGAGCCATGATTACAACAGTGAAAAGATTACTCAAAGGAAGTTGAAGTCTGAGTAAGTGAAAAACCAGTGATGATTCCAGAGGGCAGATAATAACCCAGACTTCCCCTCTGTAAACCAGGAGGGCAGAAGGGCCAGATTGGTTCGCTATATCAGTTGTTTTGCTAGAATGTTCTTCTTTGTTACAAGGTGTAGATCTGGGGGTTGGGGGTGGGGGAAGGAGTAACAATTAACTTTGCTATATCCAGAAATGACCATGATATGGATACAAATGTCCACAATTAAACTTGTAAGGAAAGGAAAAAATGGAGTCACAGTTCCATAAAACCTTGATGTGCCAGAACACCAGGCAGAAGCCAATAAGATGAAATTTTAGAGAAATGTCTTACATTTGGATTTTTGCAAAACCCACTTCATGAATGCAATAAAATTATAGTTAACCTCAATGTAATCTTTTAAGTTAGCAAAGCACTTTATGTTTTCTCATTGGATCCTCACAACAGCCCTTGGAGGCAAGTGTTATTATTATCCCCATTTTACAGATAATGAACTGAGGCACAGAGAGTTTAAGTGATTTGCTCAGGGTCACACATCTAGTGAGTGATGAGGCAGGATTTGAACTTGACTTCCTACTCCAAGTTTCATGAGCTATCTGCTGTGCTCACAACTAGGCAGCCATCAGCCTGAAAAAGACTGCAAGCTAGATTTATGTCAACAAGGCACTGTGGCAGCAAAGAAAGTCCAATCTTAGGATGCATCCAGGGAAACAGCATCTAGAAATAAGGCCTGTAACAGCTTCAAAGTGAAAGGGACCTCAGAAGCCATCCAGTCCTACCCCCTCATATTGCAGGGGACAAGAGTGATGCCCAGAGAGGTTCACAATCTATAAAGTGCTGAGATATAGATCCTAAATCCTCCAGCTCCAAGATGGACAAGCTTCCCCATTCCCTCTTCCCTGTCCCTAAGGAGATGAAGGTCCTCTCCCTTGCCCAGGAATTTTGTATTCAGTTCTGGGCACCTACTTTCAGGAAGGATTTTGATGAGCTGGAGAGGATCAGAGGAAAGATAACTAGAAAGGTGAGAACCTATTCACCAAACACCATGTGCCTGCTATGTTTGAGGCAGTGTACTAGGTGCTAAGTAGTTTTTTCAGGACCTCACATTTTATTAGAAAACTACAGTAACACAGGCAAAGGCAAAGCAGTTTCAAGAAGACAGTCCCTACCCTATGAAGATCAGGTGAAGGAACCAGGGTTGGCTTATTTGAAGGAGAAAAGACTCAAGGGAGACCTGAGACCTCTCTATGAGTATTTGAAGAACATTTGAGTGAAGGAGCAATTAGAAATGTTCTCTTTGGCCCCAGAGGGCAGACAGACAAGGATTTTGTTGTGGGTTTTTTTTGGGGGGGGAGGGGTATTTACACTACATCAGAAAAAAATTTGAAAAACTTTTGTGTCACTGAGTTAAAAGCAAGACTGCCTTGAGAGGGAGTCAATTGACCATCAGCAGAGGTCTTCAAGTCAAGTCTGGATGAGGTCAGGGCCACCAAGTGTGTTTCAATATCTGAGACTCTCTGACCTCAGTAAGTAATACTACACCTGCATATGCAGGGACAATCTACAGTGGTATCCAGGGAATATCAGCTCCCCATATGCCTGCCAGGACTCTTCCTCTCTGCAGAAACAAAGCAGCTCGTGACTTCTGGCCTTCTTCATTTTCATTTCATCCTTCATGAAGGGAGCAAATTATTGAGGGAGCCTCCATTCTGCTCCAAGTCTCACCACAGTGCAGGAAATGGTCATTGGGTTGGGAAAGATGGGTACTTTTCAGGGAGATGAGTGCTCCTCCTCTTAATTTGTTAGAAAAGGAGAGGAAAGTGAGACAGTCTGAAAGACACCTTTGATTTAGGGAGGAGGTTTTTAGTGGTCCTGGGAAATGATAAGGTCTCCAGAACTAAAACTCATGTGTGGTTAGATTAGCATGGATGGGTGGGAAGGTCTTCAGAATGAAATTCCACCAAGACAAACCATCACAGGGAGGAGGAAAAGGGAGGTATTTTCTAAATATACTAACTAATCTGGCTTCAGAAAGAATTTACTAACCAATGTGGATTTAAAAAAAAATGCATGGAAGGTCAAGGATGGAAGATGAATATAACAGTGGGTAGGGGCTGATAAGAATGTCAGGGTGGTCAAAATTCAGAATGAGGAAAGCTAAGCAGTATAAGAAAAATCAGTCTGGAGTTTTGTCTTTGATTGTCATGGGGTGGGGGAAAAGGGAAATCAAAGGATGGACAGGTGGAAGATAGAGTGAAGGAAGAGCTCCTCAGTTGTTCTTTTTATCTGGGGTTATGTTTCTCCCAAGAAAAAAGATCTGTGGACAAGAAAGGACAGACCTAGAGAGTGCCCTTGTTAACTTCAAGTCATCAGGGCAGATGACATAAATCCTAGGATCCTGAAAGTATTGGTAGCTATTTTTGAAAGATGATAGAGAATGGGGATGATCCTGAAGGAACAAAGAAAAAAATGGTCCAGTTTCCAAGAAAGAAAAAACAAACCTGCGTCTGTAATTGGACTTTGATTTCTGGTCAGATGCTGGAATGGATTATTAGGAAAGAGCCCTTAGTAAGGAAATGGCAACTACAGTGATTCAGGATGGCTTCTCTTCAGAACAGGTCTGACCAGCCTGCCAGACTATCAGGGGAATGCTGAAGAGAGGGTTGGCCTGCATTTGGCAAAGGATCATTCACAGTCTCTCAGCTGTTATTGTGGATAAGATGGAGAGACATGACTTAGCCACTGGTTGATCAGCCAGACTCAGAGTAGCAATAAGGGCTCAATGCCAACTCGGGAAAAGGTCTCTTAGGGTGCCTGGAACCTGGGCTGGTCCATATACTGTTGAGAATTGTGGTCAGTGATTGGGTTAACATGCCTAGCCTGGCACAGTTGCCATGTTTGCTAATCATGTGTAGGAGGGAAAGCCCACTGAATCTGTGAATCCATGTCTGGTGAGAAGGCAGAGCTGAATCTGCTCGGATGAAATGTAAAAGGAATTGATGTAAATTCTGATGCTTTAGTTAAAAATAAAACTTCACCAGAAGGGGGAGGCATGACGAGACAGCATTCTACCCGGTAAACATCTTTGGTGGGCTAGAGGGGACTACAAGCCCATGAGGGGTCAATAGTGTGATATGACAACCCTGAAGCTAGTGTCCTCTTAAGCTGTTAGATGAGGCTTGGAGACATTCCATTATTTATTGTGACAAGGTGTGACAAGGCCTCCTCCGTGGTCCGACTACCTCTGGATTGATATGCCCATGTCCTGGGTACCACACTTCAGGAAGGACATTGATGGTTGGATGAGCTTAGAGGAAAGCCATCAAGACAGTGAGGAAGGGCTCCAGGCTCAAACCGATTAAAAGATCAGACCATAAAAAGATTTGAAGTGTCTGGGAATGGATGACCCAGAAAAGAAAAGGGAGGGGGCAACCTGAGAAATAGGGAGTCAGCTTTTTTGCTTGGCCTCTGGGTTCAAAAGAATCTAAGTAGGTGGAAATGTGGAGACACATTTAGGTTTAGTGTGATGAAATATTTCTTAACTATCTGGGGAGAACTGCCCCAAAGAAGAATGGGCTGCTCCAGGAGGTGGAGACTTCTTTCTTACTGGGAGTCAGCTTATTTCTGGTTCAGATAAAGCCTGGGCCAGGTGCACTGAGGTCCCTTTCAGATGCTAGGACCTAAAGGCATCAGGAGGAAGCCTGATGCTGGCTGTGGATGAGTGAGCAAGGTTATAACTCTCTGGCTCTAGCCTGGAGCTGGGAGGGGAAAAAGACCAGGCCCTTGATGCACTAGCTGCACAATCCAAAGTCTGCTGAACTGGCCAAATTGCTGTTCCCACTAGTTCTTGCCTTCCATCCCTTGCTAGGTGCAATGTGTCTTGAGGAAAGGGTTTTAGGGACCAGACCAAGCATCTTCCATCTGCCCCAAAGCAACCACTTCCATCTCTGCCAGCACAAGGGACCTTCTACCTCCCGCTCCAGTCCAGTCTCTCAAGTGGCATGTGGGGAACCTTCAGCACAAAGAAGAGCAGCCTTCCTTTGTCTCCAATTCTCCCATCTCCTTTGAGGATAGAGAAGCAATACTCTCCATTCAGTGAGGAACATTCTCATACCTGGTCATACCTTTAACATGCCAGTGTCTTTTATCTCCTGTAGATCATCATTGAAACTCCATTCCTCACCCCCTACCAGCTTCCATTCTCATCCTCCTTAATCCTTCCACCCCAAAGTTTCATCCTAACTTCACCCATTGTACACTCTGGAATGCCTGTTCCATAAGCAACAAACTTCCCCTTCATCTTGAATCTGTTTGTCTCCCATTCTTTCCAAGTACTAGCTCTTGCTGAAACTTAGCTCTTCCTCGAAGGCAAAGCCTCCCTAGTCACTCTTAGGCAGGGGAGTTGGAATACTTCTTACCCCTCACTGGCACTTCCAGATTCTTTGCTTTCCTCCTTCATGCAGTAACCTCTCTTCTTTGAGATTCACGCTATTCACACTCAATCAAAATTCTGGTAACTGTTGTCCGACTCCCAGGTCATTCCCCTCCCTTCCTCAATGAATTCAATACCTGGCCTGCAGTTTTTTCTTCCTCCCCAACTCCTTCCCTCATACTAAGGGACTTCAAGACACATAATGATTCTCTTTCAAATACCCTAACCAGTCAACTCCTCAACCTGCTCATTTCGCCTGACCTACCCCTCCACCCCACCTCAGCTGCACATAAAAATAGTCACACCTTTGATCTTGCCATAACCACAAATGTACCAAATCCATGTACAGGAATTCTGAAATCCATTTATCCAAACATCATCTATTTAGCTTTTCACCTCTTCTTTGCTTTCCTATATATAACCCTACTTTTCATCTTCACTGCAACCTCCAATCCCTTGACCCTTCAATTTTCTCCTAGGACATCTTCCCTGTGTTAGTCATTCTCTCTCCTCCCCATCTTGACTTCTTCATGTACCAATTAGACTCTATACCCTTCCCCTTAATTCCCTACCCTTCTTATATTTTGATTATGTCCAGCCTTGGTCACTCTCACCATGCATTGCCTTCACGACTACATACATGCTGCTGAATGTAAGTGAAGAAAATCTGACTGGGTCCACTACAGATTTATGTTGCATAACCTCAAATGAGCCCTCCTTGCTTCCAGGCAATTCTACTATACTGCCCCTATCAACTCACTCTCCCACTCTTCACTGCAGCTCTTAGAAAACTTTCAGATCTTCCACACACTCTCTCAGCTGAGAACTTTGTCTCATATTTTACAGAAGAAAATTGAGACCATTCATCATGAACTCCCTCTTCTCCCTTCTTCCTCATCAATCACTCAGTTACCTTCTACCCCTCTCTCTTCCTTGATCCCTATCTCACATGATAAACTAGCCTTACCCTCTACTTCTTCGAGTAATCCCATTCCATCCCATCTCCACCAGCTTTTCCCTTGTCATACCTATTTTTTTCACTTATTCTCCTTCTCTACTGACTCATTTCCTGCTGCCTAGAAAAATGCCCATCCCCATCCTGAAAAAACCCCTCACTTAATCCTCCCATACCCCCTAACTATTGTACTATATCTCTTCTGCCCTTTGTGGCCAAACTCCTTGAACAGACAGCTAAAATAGGGCCCTCCGCTTTCTCTTCTCTCACTAAACTAACTTGGATCAGAGGAAAAGTGTAATCCTTTGCATGTTTTCAGCATAGCATTTGACCCTGTCTATCCTTCTGAATATGATGGAGATCCAAGCTAAATTACAGTAGAGTTAGGTGGATTTAGATTGGATGAATAATCAAAATCATAGAGTTGTCATTAATTGCCTCCCTTCAGAGTTACTAATGATCCCTTAATTATTAACTCCAATGGCCTTTTCTCAGTCTCATTCTTGACCTCCCTGCAGTCTTTCACATTGCTGATCACTCTCTCCTCATTAATACTTTTCTCTCTAGGTTTTGAGGACATGCCTTTCTCTCCCCTGGTTCTCCTCCTACCTCTCTGACCGCTCCTTTTCTGTCTCCTTCACTGGATCTTCTTCCAGATTACACCTTCTAATCATAGGTGTCCCTTAGGATTCTGTCCTGGGCCCTCTTCTCTTCTCTATACAATACTACTTCACTTGGGAATCTCTTCAGGTCCCATGCATTTTCTTTTTTTTAAAAAAATGTTTATTTATTTTTAATTTTCAACATTTCCACAAATTTTGAGTTCCAAATTTTCTCCCTATCTCTCCCCTCCCTCCACCCCCTAACACTTTACATTCTGATTATCCCTTCCCTCAATATGCCCTCCCTTCTATCACACCCCTCTCTTCCCTTATCCCCATCTTCTCTCTTTTCTTGTAGGGCAAGGTAGATTTTTATATCCCATTACCTGTATTTCTTATTTCCTAATTGCATGCAAAAAACAATTCTCAACATTCGGTGAGTTTCAACTTCTCTCACTTCCTCCCTCCCCACCCATCCCCACTAAGAAGGCAAGCAATTAAACATGAGCTATATATGTGTAGTTTTCAAATGACTTCCATAATAGTCATGTTGTGTAAGACTAACTATATTTTTCTCCATCCTATCCTGCCCCCCATTTGTTCTGTTCTCTCTTTTGACCTTGTCTCTCCCCAAAAGTGTTTACTTCTAATTACTCCCTCCTCCCATTTGCCCTCCCTTCTATCATCCCCTTTTCCCCTACTTTCCTGTAAGCTAGATTTTCATAACAAATTGAGTGAGCATGTTATTCCTTCCTTAAGCCAAATGTGATGAGAGTAAGCTTCACTTTTTCCCTCTCACCTCCTCCCTTTTCTCCTCCATTGAAAAAACTTTTTCTTGCCTCTTTTGTGAGATTTAATTTGCCCCGTCCCATTTCTCCCTTTCTCCTCCCAATGTATTCCTTTCACCCCTTAATTTTATTTTTTTAGATATCATTCCTTCCTATTCAACTCACCCTGTGCTCTCTGTCTATATGTGTGTGTGTGTGTGTGTGTGTGTGTGTGTGTGTGTATAATCCCTTCAAATACAGAAAAAAGTCTCAAGAGTTACAAATATTATCTTTACATGTAGGAATGTAAACAGTTCAACTTTACAAAGTCCCTTATGATTTCTCTTTCCTGTTTACTTTTTCGTGTTTCTCTTGATTCTTGTGCTTGAAAGTCAGATTTTCTCTTCAGTTCTGATCTTTTCATCAAGAATGCTTGAAAGTCCTTTATTTCATTGAATGACCATTTTTTCCCCTGAAGTATTATACTCAGTTTTGCTGGGTAGGTGATTCTTGGTTTTAATCCTAGTTCCTTTGACTTCTGGAATATCCTATTCCAGGCCCTTCGATCCCTTAATGTAGAAGCGCTATATTTTGTGTTATCCTGATTATATTTCCACAGTACTCAAATTGTTTCTTTCTAGCTGCTTCCAATATTTTCTCCTTGACCTGGGAACTCTGGGATTTGACTACAATATTCCGAGGAGTTTCTATTTTTAGATCTCTTCCAGGAGGTGATTGGTGGATTCTTTCAATATTTATTTTGCCCTCTGGTTCTAGAATATTAGGGCAGTTTTCTTTGATAATTTCATGAAAGATGATGTCTAGGCTCTCTTTTTGATCATGTCTTTCAGGTAGTCCCATAATTTTTAAATTGTCTCTCCTGGATCTATTTTCCAGGTCAGTTGTTTTTCCAGTGAGATATTTCACATTATCTTCCATTTTTTCATTCTTTTGGTTCTGTTTTGTAATTTCTTGGTTTCTCATAAAGTCATTAGTTTCCATCTGTTCCATTCTAATTTTGAAAGAACTATTTTCTTCAGTGAGCTTTTGAACCTCCTTTTCCATTTGGCTAATTCTGCTTTTGAAAGCATTCTTCTCCTCGTTGGCTTTTTGGACCTCTCTCTTTTGCTAACTGAGTTAGCCTATTTTTCAAGGTGTTATTTTCTTCAGCATTTTTTTGAGTCTTATTTAGCAAGCTGTTGACTCACTGTTCATGATTTTCTTGCATCATTCTCATTTCTCTTCCCAGTTTTTCCTCCACTTCTCTTACTGGATTTTCAAAATCTTTTGTGAGCTCTTCCATGGCCTGAGACCATTGCATATTTATTTTGAAGGTTTTGGATGCAGAAGCCTTGACTTGCTCTGACAGTCTGCATTGTTCTTCCTCATCTGAAAGGATGGAAGAAAATACCTATTCACCAAGAAAGTAACCTTCTATAGTCTTATTTTTTTCCCCTTTTTTGGGCATTTTCCCAGCCAGTTACTTGACTTTTGAGTCCTTTGTCAAAAGGAAAGTATACTCTGGGGACCTGTAAGTTCTCAGTTCCTCCAAGGTGGCACAATCAAGGGAGAGGAGTTTACTCTCCTCCTGGCCTGCACACTGTTCTGGCAGCAAGCAAAAAACCCAGAATCTGCCAGTAGAATTCCTTCTCCACAACCACCTCCCTCTCTATCATACCAGGGCTCCTCCTCACCCCAGTGCGTCTCTCAGGGCTGAGATTCATATCAGTGGCTCAATTCCCCCAGGGGCTTTAGGTGGAGGTCCCCAAAAATGGATGCTGCCACTGCAGTGGCAGCTGCCAGGGGTCGAGAGCACAGTTCCCTACTCCTGGGTGAAGGAACTTTCTCACTGACCTTTGAAACTGTCTTTGGCATTTGTGGGTTGGGCAGTCTGGGAATTGCTGCTGCTGGTGACTCCCAGAAGTCCTATCCCTGTCCTGCCCCTGGGCTGCAGTCCTCGCCTGGTATGATAGACCATTCCTGTTGGCCCTCCAGGCTGTCTTGGGCTGGAAATCTCTTTCACTCTGTTGTTTTGTGGCTTCTGCTGCTCTAAAATTTGTTTAGTCATTTTTACAGATATTTTATGGGCTATGTGGGGGAGCTTCTACAGGCCCATGTTTCTAGTGCACCATCTTTGCTCTGCCCACTCCCATGGATTTTCATTGCCATCTTTATGCTAATGATTCTAAAATCTATCCCTCCTGCCCCAGTGTCTCTGCTGACTTCCAATCTTGTGTCTCCAACTACCTTTCAGACATCTTGAATTGGATGTCTAATAAACATCATGTCCAAAACAGAGCTTGTTATCTTTCCCCCTAAACCCTTCCTCCCTCCTACATTTCCTGTGACTGTAGAGGGCAACACTATCCTCCCAGTCCCTCAGATTCACAACCTAGGAATCATTCAGAACTCATATTCTCATCCCTCATACCCAATCTTCTGCCAAGGCCTGTAAATTCTATCTTTGTAACAACTCTCTCCTCTGACACTGCCCTGAAGACCCCCATCCCTTCATACTTGATTTTTGCACTAACCTATGCAGGAGTCTTTCCTCCTCAAGTCTCTCTCCACTTCAGTCTATCCTCCATTCAAACCACTAAAGTGTTTTCCCTAAAATGCAGATATGATCATGTCATCCCCCCACCCCCTGAAATAAACTCCAATGGCTTCCTTTTGACTCCAGAAGTAAATATAAAATGCTCTGTATTGTATTCAAGGCCCTTTTCAGTACTTTTGGATCCAGTGACTCTGGCCTATCTTGGTTCCAGGTATTCTCTCTGACTGTCTCCTATGCCTAGAATGTTTTCCCTCTGCTCCGACCACTATCTCCCTGGCTTCCTTTAAGTCCCAATGAAAAACACCACCTTCCCTAGAAAACCATCTCCAAGTCCTCTGAATCCCGGTTCCTTCCCTCGCATCATTTCCTTCTATCCTGCATATACTTTGCATGTTGTCTGCCTCATTAGCCTGGCATACAGTAGGTGCTTAATAAAGGATTGTTGCTTAATTGATTTCATATGTTTCTACCTGCACAGGCTGTTCCCCCCATGCCTTTTGGAACCTTCCTTTCCTCCGAGGCTTGGCTCCTGTGTAAAGTCCCTCCTGGTCCCTCTGGGGGCTCATGCTGTCTTCCTCAAATTTTCCTGAAACACTTAGCCTGGTTATGGGCCGTGTCCCCCAGAAAAAGGTAAGCTCCTTGGGGACAGGGACTGTTTGTCCTGCTGTCTTCAATCCTCAATCATAGTACAGTGCCTTTAAAAGAGTAGATATTTTGAAGTATCCCAATCAGTTAATCAGTAAAACATTAAATACCAATTCTTTGCCAGGCACTGCTCTGAGTGCCGAAAATATTTCCTTTTGATAATATCTCTGGAGCTGGTGGGTGCTACATAGGCCATATTGTCTAACCCCTCATTTTACAAATAAAGAGACTCTGAAGTGAAGTGAAATGACTTCCCAGAGATCACACTAGTAGTGCCAGAATGACTAGAACCTGCGGTTGTACTGACTTCAGAGCCAGAGCTCCAAGCTGCTTCCAAGCCCTGGGCCTCCTTGAGGGGAGAATCAGTCAACAACTGGGCATGTAGGTGCTGAAGACAAATACAAATCTAAAGCACTTCCTGTGGGGAATGGGCAGAAATTCTACTAAGGCCATGCTGGGCCCTTTGTGTCTCCCAATTAGAGCAATGGACCTGATGGGGAACAGCCGAAGGAGACCCAGACCCTGTTTTTTTGTCCTAAGGTGAGGAGGAAATGGATTTGGAGATCTGGATCCAGTCCTGGGCATGAAAAAGACAGAGAAAGAGAACCCAGCACCATGACAGGAACTTAAGAGGGACAGAAAGAAATGAGGCTTGGCCCAATGTGTGCAGTGCAGTGGAGAAGAAGAGAAAGAAAGAGTCAGATTCTTCCCCAGGCACAGAGAGTGGGGTGGGAGAGAAGGAAGGAAATGGAAATCTGCTGGGCTCTGCGGGCACAGAGAGATTCATGCCTGGGGCTGAGCTGGATACCAAAGGGGGAAAGGCTGAGGGACCAAGATTTGCCCCCTTGGGAGCCACCCACAGGGTACAAGCTAGCTGTAGGAGTTGATTTTGAAGACCTAGATGGGGTGAGTAGAAGTGGCCACTGGTGATGACACCTCAAAAGGCCAACACTCTCATTTTACAAGTGGAGAAACTGAGACCTAGTGTATTTCAGTGGTTTGCCTAGGCTCAAAAAATTAGCAGCAGATCCAGCACTGAACCCCATGCCCTCTGCCTCCAAATCCAGTTGTCTTTACCCCAGAGCACACTGAAGAATCCCATTACCTTGTATAGTCCCTGCCAGTGGAGGGCGTGAGAGCCACTTGACGGTGAAACTGCTTCTGGTAGGGACAGTGTTTCTCAATAGATGGGCTCCCTGGAGGAGGGGGAATTGGGGTTGAGCCTTGATGGTTGGACAAAACCCAAAGAATAGCTCCAGACACATGTAAAATAAAGTCTTCTCTTTTATTTCAAATCTGAGTTAGTGGTGCTGGTTCTAAGCACAAGGAGCCCTGGGCCCAGGGGCTGGAAGGAATGGGCCAGGGGGAGGTTCTCCAGGGTAGCTGCTCCCAGGAGGGCCCTGAGCTCCCTGGCTCTCATCCTGGCTGGGATCCCTGGGCTCAAGCCTTGAATGTTGGTTAGGGAGGACAGGGAATTATCTTCTGGTCACTTCCTGGGGCAGAAAGAAGGACTTAGACTCTCCTGAGCCAGGCAGAGTATGGCAGTGTTAGTCATCATAGCTAGAAGAATCCTGGCAAGGAAGGGGAAATTTCTCTGGTGGGTGGGCGGTTCCTAGGGATGAAGAGAGACACAGAGAGGGTAAGAGCTCAGACAATGATAAGGATGGTGGACAGTTAACTCAAGAGACAGAAGAATGGGAGGGAAGGCCAAGATACCGAGCAATGGACAGACAGAGACAGTAATGGAAAGAGAAACTAAGGGTCAGTCAGAATGGCTAGAGAGACAGAGAGAAGAGTGGGTAAGGAAGCTGATGGAGAAAGGAGATGCGGTTTAGGAATGGAAGAGAGAGGCTAAGGGACAGAAGGATGGACAGAGAGACTGGGGCACACAGAGACCCATTAGAAGCAATCCAGGGTGAAATGGGACATGAGGCTTAGGGCAAGGAAAGGAAAGCTGTGGCTCACCAGAGGTGGGGGTAGCAGACCCAGCCCAAGGAGGGAGTCTCAGATGGACGACTGCCACTGGACAAAGCGTTTTGATTCCTGTTGGCCCAGAGAGGGAGAGAAAGAGTAAATAAAGCATTTCAGGAGATGTTCTCCCCTACCCCATAGTAAGAAGTCCAGCCCCTAGCCCCTGCCCCATAGGGACTCAAGCAGGGATGTAGCCCTCAGTCTCTGCCCCCTCAGAAACACAGACATGCATCTGATTTCCATCTTCCCCTTCTCCCCCACAGTGCATGCCCGCCTGGGAACCCAGGTGTCCAAGTGCCCCACATGCCTGAGGGTTGAAGGGATCATCATCTTCTGGGTCGCCATAGTCGTCGCTGGGGGGAGCGGGGCACAGAGCTGGGAAGGTGGCAGGAGGGGAAGTTCCCTCCCCTTCTGATAGATGGGCACCCCCAGAATACTGTGTTTCCTTCCCAGACCCCTGTGCACCCTCCACCTCACTGCCTGGCAATCTGAGGAGTCCTATACACCCCTAATCTCCCCCTCCTGTTTTAGGGGAACCTCCCACAACAGGCCCCTTTAGCACCTTATAGGGAATGGCTGGGGCTCTGTCCATGGTCCTACACTTGGAGACTCTACCCAACTCAGCCACCCTCTCCCAGTCTCCCACTTCCAGCTGCTTACCTGGGTGGGAAGTGGGCCCAGGCACCGGGCAGGCTGCACAAAGCCGTGGCCAGAGCCAGAGCGGAGAGCAGGGAGAAGAGGAGCAGGAAGAGGAGGCCCTCCATGGAGTCCTCACATAAGCCCCGCAATGCAGCCCCATAGTCCTGGGGGCAGGGGGCCAGAGCAAGCATCAGCAGGGTTGATTCCTCCCCACCCCCACCCCCACCCCCACTGTTCAATTAGCTGCTTGATTTCTCCCACCCCAGCAAAGGAGTCAGGCAGAAAAACAGTTCTGGGCTGTTAACTGAGAGACCCACATTTGAGTCCCTATCTGACTCGACTCACTGTTTGACCTTGTTGAGGCCCTGCCCTGCAATTGGCCTCAGTTTCCTCATTTGTACAATGAGGTTCTCCAAGGGTTCATCTGACATTTTAGGATTCCCAGTATTTACTGAGTCCAGGAGAAGTCAGAGTAGGGGAGAGATCACATACATCTCATTGCAGAAGTCCAGGAAGGCTTCCTAGGGAGTGGGTCACCTGAATTGGGCAGGGGAAGATTTGGAGCTGAAGGGAGGGGAGGGAAACAGTCACAAGGAAGTAGAAGGGGTGGCCAATCCAAATGGAGAAGAAGGGGGCTTCATAGAAAAAGATGGAGGGGAAAGCAGGGGCTAGACTGAGGTGACCTCAAAGGATGGGTCAAGGAGGCAGAAGTGATTCCTGTTTGGGGGAGAGGGGAGAGAGATGTAGGAAGCAGCTCTGGGCCTAGGACAAGAGAGATGGGTATGGGGGAGACTGAACCCAGGGGCTTTCAGAGAAGACAGGAGGGGGAGTAACTGGGAAAGAAATGAGGCGGAAGGTTTGGTCACCTTGTGCAGCCCTCGGCAGTGCAGCAGCGCCACCAGCTGGTGGAAGTTCCCCTCTGTCACATTCAGCATCTCTTCCAGGGCCAACAGTGGCTTCTGTTTCCAGTCCAGAAGGAGTTAATGACTAATCTAGAGAACCTTGCCCTCTCCCATAGATCCCTCCCTATTAGGCCCTTTCCCCGGAAGGGTCCCCACTGACCTGGGCTGCTGGGAACTGGGGAACTGCCTCACGTTCCAGCCCTTGGAGCTGGGAGTAGATGCTGGCCAGAGACCGCTGGGACAAGGTCAGCCTCTAGGGGAGGTGGTGAGTGTGGGGAAAGAGAAGGAGGGAGGGAAGCCAACCCCTGGGTCCTCTCACCCACTCAGAAGGCCTCAGTTTCAAGACCCAGAAATTCCAGTCCCAGTCCCCCACTCTCAGAGACAACATTAGGAACTTGGAAATCTGCATCCTTATCCCCTTTACTCTGGGGACCCAGGTGTCCAGGCCCCACTGCCTTATAGCTCTAGACACCCAAAGAAATTATAGACATTTCAGCAATTACAACTTTTATGAGGCCCTGGGGCAGAGGAGCTTCATCCAACTCAGACCCACCATAGCCAAGTCACCTCAGGGGCTTCTAAGGGATTCATTTGTCACTTTCCAAATTGGGGGAGACAGAGGGGAAACACAGGAAGGAAAAGAGAAATGAGGGTCTCCTAATCTTGCTCCTCTTAGAGGCTTCAGACCCCCCACACACTTTGACCTGGAGACTCACCTCTTGGAAGGGATTGGAAACCACCTGGTTGCAGAGGAAGTAATAGTGAAGGATTTCTGTAGAGGAGGAAGAGGAAGAGGGAGGAAGAAGAAAGACAGAGACAAAAACAGAAATAGAGAGGTAGAGACAGAGAACACCCAGTGAGCCTAGGGGCAGGCTGCTCTCAGCAGCTGGCACTCAACCCTAAGGTTGCGCTCTTCTTACCTGGATTTAGGCCAGTTTCTTCCCTAGTCAGATTCAAGACATAAGGATCAGGACTGGAGCAAAAATCACTGAGGCCCTGAAAAGGGGCGGGGAAAGAAGAGAAGGGAATCTCTTGGACTCAAACTCAAGAGGCTTTACTCTGAGCCCCACTCTCTTTCTGGACCCAGAAATCCCAGTCCCCCAGTCTCATACTCACCACAGCAGCAGCTGCCTCTAGCCCCATGGATCCCCAGCTCAGCACGAGAACCAGCAGGCTCATGACAGTCATGCTAGTGCAGAAAGGGAATATTCATCACTATTTTCCTGCCATTCTCCTTCCTTGCCCCAAAGTCCTGGTGAAATTCTCTCCAAAACTAGATCCTCCCCAGTTCACCACCAAGTATCCTCTGAGCTGGACAGCTCCATGGTGCTGAATGCTTTATCCCGTAAGCCCTCCCTCCCTGCAGCAAAGAGCCTTTCCCATCTCAGAAGAGGCAAAAGAACCTCAGTACTGAGTACAGTGTCTGGCACATAGTAGGTGGTTAATAAATGTTTACTGACATTGACTTTAAGGAACCTTTCCCAAGGTCCTTGCCAGTGAGTTCCCTGGACTCAAGCCCTACCTGGGTTAGGGTTAGCTCCCTGGTGCTGAAAGTATTGTTTCAGGGGGTTGGTGAGATATTCCCTAAGGTCCCTCCTGTGTAACATCGGGGATTTAGGGCCCCAGTCTGTGGAGAGCTTAAAGGTGATAAAGGGGTCGGTACCCCTCAGGTAACGGGAGACCCCAAGTTCTGCATCTGGAGATAGCTGATGAAGTGAGGGGACCTGGCAAACTTACACAATCACAAGCCATTTGCTTTGCTTAGCCAGCCCAAGGAGAGTAAAGAGGCAGACAAGGAGATCGAGGAGCAGGAGGAGAATGTAGGCCAACCACCTAAAAAGGAGGACATGGGAGGGAAAAATCAGGACAAGTCTGGGTTTGAATCCCAGATTTGTCCCAACTTCCTGTGTGACTTGGGGTGAATCACTTCCCCTCTCTGGGAATTATGCTTCCCATAAATCTAATGGATGTCTCCCACCTGTGACCCTGCTGACCCCACCTTGGCCCACACCTGTACTCCTCCACAAAGGAGACACTTTCAGCCACCCGAATTGGGCTCAGGGGCACACCCCTCCAGAAAGCCAGTTCCCCAAGCTGCTGGGCCACAGCCTCAGCCTGCCTCCGGGCACCCCGGGCAGCTGCCACCAGCTCTGTCCTTGGGGCCATCACTTCCTCTAGAGTGGTCAGCTCAGATCTAACTGCTGAGCCCAGGCGTTCCACTGTTTCTGAAACCTGGAGCACAGAAAACAAAGTCAGGAGAGAGTATTGGTGTCTGGGTATCAGGAAGAACAGAAAGGACAGCTATTTGTGATAACTGCAGATGTCTGGGGATGAGCAGAGTCCTTGACTAATTTAAATGACCCCTCTAGAAGGCTCTGAGGAGAAGCAGATTGGTCCGATGGCTAGCTTGGGTAGAAACACAGGCTGTGACTGGATATTTCAGCCCCTTTGGCTGGGTCTGGGGAGGAGTTGAGGCCCTGAGTGAGGACAGCCTCTGTGGCTGGTTCTGGGGTCCCCCCCAACACATATGTCAGGATGAGGATGCCCTCACCAGCCGGTCGATAGAGCTGAGCGTATGGTTGGCATGCAGGAGGGAGAAGCTGAGCTGGGACACCCCATCGCTGGTCTCACTGTTGCCATAGAAACCGAGCCCGATACCAGCACTGGGAGGGGAGGGATTGGGTAGAGGACGGTTCAGCTCATCTCCCATGGCCTCCCCATCCTCTCCACCCCCTCTTCTCTAGTTCCAATGGAACAGCCCGTGGGAACCTGCCTCCCTCGGCCTGGGTTGCTGAGGCAACAGGAAGGGCTCACTCCCCCTGCCAGGGCTGTGGAGGAGAGGAAGGAGAGGTGGGAACACGATGAACTCATTGTGATGCAAATGAAGGGGTTAACCCCTTGCAGCCCAGCAAGCCTCCAACAGCTCCTGTCCTGAAGCCCCGCCCCTCAGGGAGCAGGCCTGGCATGACAGCCCTGCCCCCTGCAGACCCAGGCATGACCTCTGCTCCAGCTTCCTCCTTCTAGAGGACCCAGGCTGGGCCTTGCCCAGAGGCCCAGACCCCTTAGGGGACCCAGGCGGCTGGATCCCCCAGTCAGAGAGAGACACAGCCCTCATTGTGAACTGGACTCCTTCCCTCCTTTCCCAGGGTCCAGCCCCCTTCAGTTCCCCAGAGTCCATTGTCCTCGTCCTATTCCATACAAAGGTCCCTTGTTCATTTTCATCCCCCCCACCCCAGGCTGTGCCACTTCCCTCAGGGGTCTTTGTCCCCCTGGTCCCCGCCCCTTCCAAAGGATGGGACTCTGGTATCTGGGGCCCCTAGCACATCCCCTGCCCACCTCTGAGCAGAGGGGGCTGAAGAAGAACTTGAAGACCCTGCCCAGGGACCCTGGGAAGCCCTTCAGTGCTTAATGATGGGCATAGAAGTCTTCAACATTGTCATGGGCCTGGGGGAATCCTCCAAGGCTCTGGTATGGAGGGGGCCAGGAGGTCTTCAAGGCCTTCCTCTAAGGCTCTATTGGGGAGATGAGGAAGGCCCTTGAGACTCTCTTGTGGAGGCTGGCAGACAAAGGCTGTTATAGGGAGAGGAGAAAGCTTCCAAGCTCTGCTGGGGTCAGGGGGCAGGGGGCTGGGAGAGCCCTTTAGGGCCCCATTCTAGGAGTCCTCAGCCCCTCCCCACTCATGGGGTCCCAGGTACCAGCCAAGGAGAAGGGCAGCCACACAGCTCCAGGTGACACAGCCTCCTCCATCTGGAGAGCCTGAGGCCTCAGGGGGACCAGCCTTGGGCCTGCGGCAACGACAGCACGATCGGAGTAGGTACAGTCCCAGAACAAGCAGGTTCACCGCCAAGCCCAGCCCAGCCAAAGCTGCCACCAGCAGCAAGGCCTGAGAAGAGGGAGGAGGGAGGAGAGAGGGTCTACAGAGCTCACTGATGGAGCTATGGCAGACCAGTACACTATCCCCATCTGGGAAATGGGGGCGGTGACTTCATGGAAGTAGGAACCTGAACCTGGATTTTGCGTCTGTGTCCCTGGTACCCTGGGACATCAGGCAGTGAAGAGCCAGGTATGAGAGTGAAAAGCAGCTCCCAAAATAAAGAGAGCCCCAACTCTGCCCCTGAGTGTGTGTGAGCTCCAGGGAGTTTCGGCCAACCTCAGTATCCTCGTCTGTCAAATAGGGTTAGATGTCACTGATCTCCGCTTGGCCAGTTAGTTACAGGGACAGGTGTGGTATCTTCTACTGTGTAACTGAGCTTTAGAATGGGAGGACTGGGGAAAGCACAGGTTTATGTCTGGTTGTTTCAAACTGTGAGTTGCCTTGATTCACTGGCTCTGTGTGTATCTCCATGTGTGAGTGTGAAACTGAGTGTAATCACATATATGACTGTGTGTGTGGCTGGGAGACTATATCTGTGTGTGTCCAGGTGGTGTGTGTGTGTGTGTGTGTGTGTGTGTGTATGTGTGTGTGGCGCTATGATCATGATCATTGCTGGCTGGGAGCCTGTTCCTGTGAAGATCTCTCCGTGTGTGTCCAGGTGTGAAGTGTGTGTGTGTATATGTGTGTGGCTATAATCATGATCACTGCTGGCTGGGAGCTGTCCTTGTGAAGATCTCTCTGTGTGTGGCTGTGTCTATGTGTGTCTGCATGCAAGTAAGTGTGTGACAGCCTGGTGGGGTGGAGGGGGGCCTCCTTCATTTCTTTCACTGTGACCTAAATAGTTCAGCATTTACTGCCTGGCTCCCCCATCCCTCGAGCCCCTGGGGGCCCTTGAGTCAACCAGACTAGCCTCAATCACCCTCCCAATTAGCCTGCACTAATGAACTAGCCTCAGAGGACCCACTAGCCCCTGCTATCATGACCCTCCTCCAGCTCCCCCCAGACACAAATCCAGATCTCCCACATCCACCCAGAAAAATCCCAGTGCTTCCATTTCTACTTTCCCTCCCCCAAGAGACCCAGCTTTTTCTATGCCACGAGGGACCTAGATGCCTGATCTCCCAGTTCCCTTGTCTCAGGGACCAAAATGCCCCCGCCCCTAGCCTCAGCCCCCTCTGGGACTAGGCATGCCCTCCCTCCCTCCCTCCCTCGGGGACCCAGATGTCCCCTCACAGTTCCTCCCCCCTTCACAAAGACCCCACAGGTCCCCCAGTCCTGCCCCCTCCAGGACCCCTGTGTCCTCCACACCTGCTGGTAGTCCTGTTCCTGGGGGGCAAAGGTGCTGGCCACAGGTCGGAGCTGAAAGTTGGTGTGGGGTACCTGGTGGAGCAAGTGTACCCAGCCTGAGGGCCGGAAGCCTGGGGGTGGCCCCCCCATGGCCTCCTGGCCCCCAGAACTGCTCCGGGCGGGATGTGCTGTGGAGCTGAGGAGATGGCCCTGGTGGAGAAGGCAGAGAAGCAGAGGAGGAGGAGGAGGAGGAGGAGAAAACAGCAAGGGTTGGGGGGAGATTTGGGGAGTGGGAGGTGCCAGATCTTGGGTGGGAGGGGCCAGGGCTCCCCCTCGTGGCCATTGGAGGTTTCACACCTAGCTGGAATGACCAACTGGGAACTAGGGACTTCTGGCTCCCCAAAGATTCTAGGGGAGAGATGGAGATTGGGGCAGGGGAAATCATACAAGCAGAGGAGAGATGTGAGGCCTCGGAAGGGACTCTGTCTTGAGGTAGAGGGAGATTAGGCAGAGACAGGTGGTCCCTTCCAACAATACCGCATTTACAGGATGATAGACTCTTGGGGTGGGGTGGGGGTGGGGGGCGTTACTGCCCTTAGTGGAGTGGAGACCGAGCTTCAGGGGGGAACTTCCGCCCCCTGGAGAAGGGAAAAGGGAGAAAGCAGCTAGGGTTTTAGGGGAGATCCCACCCAGGGAGGGTCTGCAAGCCTGGGGGAGACCTTCCAGGCTCTGTTATGGGCCAACTGGGAGAGACTTCCAAGTCCTCCTTCAAGACTCTGTTATGAGGATGGGCAAGGCCTTCAGTGCTCCTGCCCTGGGGAGGACGGCCAGCCCAGTTCCCCGCCAGCCCCCTCCCCTTTTCCCCTTCCTCCACAGACTCCAGATCATTGTTTTTGGGGGGCGGTGAGTGTGTATAACAGAGTACTGAGAAAGAAAGAGGGCCTTTGACACCCCGAGGGCGGAGCTCAGTGGGGGTGGGAGTGGGAGACCCTGGTGGGAGTGGGAGGGCTGGAGCCGCGACTGAGGCAGGAGGATGAGGGGCGGACTAGAGAATTCCTCCTCCTAGCTCCCTTCCCTGCCCACGCCGGAGGATGCGCCCGCCAATGCACGTGGGCATCTCGGTGACGTCATCCATCACCAGGAAGGCTCGCTCGCTGCGCGGAGCGGGGAGGACCAGTTTGATAAAAGTGGGGGGAGGTGTTCCATCCGGACCCTCGCCCTCCCCGTCTTCCCGCTAGCCACCTCTCTCTCCAAGGGTCGGCAATTGAGAGACAGAAAAGACCTCAGAGATAACTAAGGACTGAGAGAGACATAGAGGGAGAGAAAGAAACCAAGACAGAGATAAGGACCCAAAGAGACAGGGGTCTAGAGACACATGGGCGGGGACAGAGAGAATACACCCAGGGGAAAGGGCAGACCCCCCTCCCAGCCCCCAGTCTCCCCCAACACACACACGTGCGCACACACACACACACACACACACACACACACACACACACACACACACACACACACACACACACACTGTCTGCTTAGAGCCTACCCAGGCCATGTTGGGGAGGAGAACCAGGGCTGGGGTTGTGAGGCAGGTCAAGCCCTGGGTTTGCTTTGGCCAGTCCTGATGCCATGAGGGTTTTAAAGAGACTAATTTCCTCCCGTAACACAGAGAAGTTGAGGCCCACAGTAGCGCAGGGTTTCCTGCCAAAGGAATTGGAGCTCAAATTGGGGTCTGAATTGTCCCTCAGGAGCCAGGATACTTGCCTAGTTTGGGTCAATGATTCTCCCCCATGCCCCTCTGCTCACCACCACACTCACCCACCCTCTCTAACTCTCTCCCTCCCCTGAGTGCTGGTGAAATGCAACTGGCTTGGACCCCTCTAGGGAGGCTGAGGCTAATTAGACACATCCCATGCTTCTGATTTTCTGAGTAACCAATCAGCTATCTTCCCCAGGGTCTGGGACCACCATGACTCCCACTCTCAATGCCCTGCTGTACCTTAGTGAATCCTGGGCAGGGGAAAGTTGGCAACACCCTATTTGGGACTCTCAAAGCCGAAATGGACCTTAGAGGCTAGCAAGTTCAGCCCAAGATCCTGGCTCCCCCTCTACTAAGCCCAGTGAAAGGAAATGACCTGTCCAAGGACACAGCCAGACCTTGAACCCTGGTGCTGTGGTGCCTAACCAGCCTTCTCAGATTAAGCTCCAGGTCAGGCCTCTGGGCATTTTGGAATTTGGTGAGGACACAAGGACCTGTATAGCTGTCCAGCCAATGTGGGGGACTGAGGACAGGGGAGCCTAGCCTGGTTTGAGGAGGATGACCCCAGAGTCCACTGAGGCAACAGGTGATAGGGACAGGGGGGAGCTAGGACTTCAGCCTGTGAGTCTTCCAAAACCAGTCCCCAGAATGACCCTCTGGCTCCAGTGTGGGGGTGGGACATACCCACCCAAGGGGGTTAGTGAGGAGAAGTAACAGGGAGAGGTTGAGGGATACATGGCAGACCAAGGAGGTGACACCCTTTCTCACCTCCAAACCTGCCAAAGGGGATTCTCCCCCTTAACACACTCACTGCTCACACTCTTCTTGGAACCTCTCTTCCCTTCACTCATTGTATCCCAGGTAGACAAAAGAGACCTCTGCACAAGAGTGAGGCTCCTCAATCCAGGAACTCAGGGTAACTACAGAATGTCTGCAGCTCCCCTTGGCATGTTTGTCAGACATCCTTACCTGCTCAAACCTGGTCCAAATGGAAAAAGAGACCCAAGAGAGGGGACACATAGAGAGTCCAAGAGACAGGGGAAGGGAGGCTTGGGGGGGGGGGAGTCACTAGAAAAAATATGAGTGGGATGGGAGACAAAACCCCAGCTCTTCAGTTTTCCCAGCTCTTGATTCACAGGGGACCCCGTGAGACCCCTGCCACTCACCAATATAGCCAGTCTAGCTGGCCTGAGCCCCAGGGGGTCTGAATGCCTCTCCCAGGAGTGAACTGAGGGGGTTGTCTCAGCTGTTCTCATCTCAGCTGTGTGACCCTTCCCAAGGAATATTTCTTCTTGCCCCCTAATCCAGCTTCTGACCAAACTTAGTGACTTAGGGCTCTGTCTCCAAGCAAAGAGAGAAACTCAAATCTTGGGCAGCTCTGTGGCACAGTGGAGAGTGTTCCCAGACATGGAGTCAGGAGGACCTGAGTTCAAATCTTAATCCTGGGCAAGTCACTTCACCTGGTTTCCCTCAGTTTCCTCATCTGTAAAATGAGCTGGAGAAGGAAATGGCAAACCCCTCCAGTATCTTCACCAAGAAAACCCCCAAAGTGGTAACAGATACAACTGAAACACCTCAACAGCAAAATGTGCCAAGCACTGTGCTAATCATTTTAATAAATATCCTCTCACAACTCTAGGAAGGATGATCTCCATTTTACAGCTAAGGTTTAAAAGAGCAATTCCCAGTGACTTCTTTCAGGAGGTATGAACACTACTCCGACAAGTCAAGAAAGGAAAGAAATGATCCATAGAGCAAACAAATTAGCCACATCCCCGGGGGCTTGAAAACGTTAAGCTGCAAAGAAATTTGAAGTTGTCAGTAGAAGAAATGCCTTCAGTAACAAGAAGAGATTTCCCTGTCTCCTCCTGCCTCCTCCCAGTCATGTAGCTTTGAAGGGTGGCAGCCATGCACAGAGGGCCAGTAGTAGAATCAGGAAGACTCATCTTCCTGAGTTCAAATCTAGCCTCAGAGACCTAGTAGCTGTGTGACACTAGGCAAGTCACTCTACCCTGTTTGCCTCAGTTTCTTCATCTGTAAAATGAGCTGAAGAAGGAAATGGTAAACCACTCCTGTACCTTTGCCAAGAAAAAGTCACTCATGAAGAGTCAGACATGACTGAACAACAATGCCCTCAGGAAAAGAAGCACATACACTTCTCCACCATTTATCATTCTCCTTTTCTATCATATTAGCCAATGTGATAGGTGAGGTGGTACTTCAGAGTTGTTTTGATTTGCATCTCTCTAATCAATAATGATTTTGAACTTTTTAAATATGACTATAGATAGATTTAATTCCTTCATTTGAAAACCGTTTAGTCATATCTTTTTACCATGTATCAATTGGGGAAGGATTTATATTCTTATAAATTTGATTCAGTTATCTATATTTGAAAGAAATGCTGCCTTTAGCAGCAATACTTGTTGTAAAAATTGTTTCCCAGCTTTCAGCTTTCTTTCTAACTTTGGCTGCATTTGTTTTGTTTGTGCAAAACCTTTTCAATTTAATATAATCAAAATTACCCATTTTGCATTTCATAATGTTCTTTATCTCTTATTTGGTCATGAATTCTTCTTTTCTCTATAGGTCTGACAGGTAAACTATTCCTTGCTCTCCTAATTTGCTTATGGTATCACACTTTATGTCTAAAACATGTACCCATTTTGACTTTACCTTGGTATATGGTGTGAGATGTTGGTCCATGTTTAGTTTCTGCCATCTTATTTTCCAGTTTTCCCAGCAATTTCTGTCAAATAGTGAGTTCTTATCCCAGAAACTGAAGTGTTTGGGTTTATCCAACAGTAGATTACTATAATCATTGAATACTGTCTCGTGTATCTAACCTATTCCACTGATCTACCACTCTATTTCTTAGCACCAAATAGTATTGACGATTGCTGCTTTATAATATAGTTTTATATCTGGTATGGCTAAGCCATCTTCCTTTGCATTTTTTCCTATTAATTCCCATTATATTCTTGATCTTTTGTTCTTCCAGATGAATTCTTTCTGGCTCTGTAAAATAATTTTTGGTAGTTTGGTATGGCACTGAATTAAGTACATTAGTTTGGGTAGAATTGTCATTTTTATTTTATTAGCTCAGCCTACCCATGAGCAGTTAATATTTTTCCAATTGTTTATATCTGACTTTACTTGTGTGAAAAGTAAAAACTTTTCTTTTTATGCAGGATGGCTCTTCAGGAAGGGACACGGGAAGATTTAAGCAGCATAAGAACTCAAGACATCAATTTCTGAAAAATCAAATTGACAGATTTCTAGCCAGAGTTCACCTGGTGGGTCAGCATGCTTCTGTCTGATGTCTAACAAATCTAATCAAAAGGGTGGTTGGGGGTGGGGGGGGAGGGGACACACAGAAGGAGAGAGAACACCTGAGGAGTCCACACATCCCAAGATAAAACCCAAGAAAGGAGTCAGCAGTCAAAGTGTACACAAGTTGTACATGGCCTCAAATGTACACAAATGCCTGATGTTTAGAGAACAGCCAGCCCAGACTAGAGGCTGTAATGCAAAGAGGAAAGTTGGCCCTCCCAAATGGCCCTGAGATCTGGTGGGAGGAAGCCAGTGACCACCCTTGGCTCAGGTGGGTCTACTTTGCTCAAAAGAAACAGGGTTGATGGTTTGGTACATTAGGAAAGCGCACACAGGTGAGGACAGCCAGGGGCCTGAGACAGGTGGAATGATGGGGCATGTTTGGGAGGAAGTCAAAATAAGGGGGCAAAGGAAGTGATGTTATCATTGGATTTTACCTCGGAATACCTGGAGAGAGAAAGGAAATAAATGAGAAAGCAAATCGTAGGCCTGGAACCGAGACTTGTTAGAGTAGTGAAAGCTAGATATTCAGCAGATAGAACCCCAGGGTCTACATCTGAGGTCTAATCCAGCCTCAGGCATTCTCTAGCTGCATGACCTTTGTCTGCCTCAGTGTTCTCATCTGTAAATTGGGAATGATAATAGTACCCCCCTCCCAGGGTTTTTGTGAGGATCAAATATTTGTTAAGTATTTTATAAACCTTAAAGTGCTTTAACAATGATAGCTATTAGTGATGGGGGGGTTTTCAATTCTCCAGGCTTTAGATGGAGTATTCTCTCTCTCTCTCTCTCTCTCTCTCTCTCTCTCTCTCTCTCTCTCTCTCTCTCTCTCTCTCTCCCTCCCTCCCTTCTCACTTTCACCTCTCTTTTTCTTTCATTACCTCTGCCTCCCCCCTCCTCTGTCTCTCTCTTCCTCCCTTCTTTTCTCCCTCTTTCATTTTCACCCCTCCTCTCCCTCCTTCCCCCTTTCCCCTTCTCTTTCTCACTCTCTGTCTTCCATCTCTCTCTGTCTCTCTCTACTCTTCCCTCCTTCCCTCTCTCACTTTCTTCTCTTCCCCTCCCCCTCCCCAAAGCAGAAAAGGTAATAACGTGCTGATTTATTTCAGGGATTATTTTGTCCAAAGATGGAGGAACCAATAAAGGGATACTGTCTGCCTTTTCTCTGGCTATTCTCCATGCCTGGAATGCTCTCCCTCCTCATCTCCATATCTTAGCCTATTCCTTGGCTACCTTCAAGTCCCACATAAAATCCCATCATCTGTGAGAGACATTCCCAAGCCTCTTTATGCTAGTGCCTTTGCTCTGATTGACTATTAAAAGCATCCATCTTATAATAATTAATTTATTTTAAGCCTAGGAGATGACATCAGAGTTCCTAAGATCAACTAGGTTCCCTTCTCTTTGGATTTATGGAGGGTTTTTTAGATAAAAGGTTCTTAATTCAGTCACAATTGCTTTGGGTCCCCAGTTAGAAAAAAAATTCTAACATCTACCCAGTAACCTCACATTTATACCCATCTCACCTGGCCTCTTTGTGGTTGAGGCAAAGTTCAGTTTGCTTGAAATATCTGTATATAAATAGCAGATTATATTATGGGATCTGCTAATAGAAATCAAGAGGGAAAGCTGAGGAAAGAGGTGATCTTTTCTTGGGACTTCTCTCCTCTTGGTCCTACCTTTGAGGTGGGCACCATTGAGCCAAGCACTCCCTCAGATCACCCTTCTTTGCCATGGCTCCGAGCTCCCCTTTCTCCTTGAAAGTGGGCCCGAAATGCTACTGAAACAACCTTCCAGACTTCCTTCTCTCAGAATATCTCCCCTTGGGAAGTGGCTTCTTCCTTTGTACAAATGGCTCCAGGCATGTCCCAGGTCCCAGTCTCTCTCTCTCTCAGTGGTTTTGATTGATTCAAGGAGGTGTATAGGATTTATCCACACTCAGTTCACACCCAGAGTTAACCAAAAAGTACTTTTTGCCTGGTTGAAGTATCAGAGCTGAAATGGGGTAATTTCAACTTCACCTTTACACTGATTCTCACTGAGAGGAATTGGTTTCTGGGGTAAAAAATGATAAGAAATCTGAGTGGAAGTGGCCTAGAGTTTGTGACAGAAGAGAGAAAATCTAGGAATGATCTGACTTGTACCTTCAATTTGGGGAAAATGGATTTCAAAGAGTTCAGATAAAAAAGACTGGTGTTGCATCTGACTCTTCATGACTCCATATGGAGTTTTCATGGCAGAGATACTAGAATGGTTTTCCATTTCCTTCTCCAGCTCATTTTATAGATGAGAAAACTGAAGCCAACAGAGTTCAGTGACTCGCCCAGGGTCATACAAATAATAAGTATCTAAGGCTAGATTTGAATTCAGGTAGATGAGTCTTCCTGACTGAAGGTCCAAGGCTCTATCCACTGCACCACCTAGTCTCCATCCCCATAGCCCCTCCCAAAAAGATAGGTAGGATCCCACAGACTAAAATACTCCAGAGGAAGTCAGTCCAGGAAGTATGGAAGATGATTAGGAATGAAATCTGCAGGCACAAAGAGAAATAGTTCCAGTGAAGAGGAAACATGGGATTTGTCTGAAGAGACCAATGGATACGCAGAGAACTCACCATGTAAACCAATTTTTAAAAGAACCATCCAGAAGAAGGAAACAATAAATGGGGGGAGGGAGGTGAATGGGAGAAAAAGAAGGCAGAACAGCCTTGTTAAAACAATGGCAGGAATGCCAAAGCTCAGAAGGAATTGAGACTGGCCTAGGGAGGAAGGACCAACCAGAACATCCTATCTATGGGGAGGATGAGAAGCATCAGAGGATGATGTTTGTTAGGGGGAGGGGGAGTCAGGACAACGACCAAGGACAACAGAAATGGACAGGGGCTCATTTTTCTTTTTGTTTCCATTTTCTTGACCAAGAACAACAACTGACCTTCTGACTGGAAACACCTGAACAGCTAACAGAAATTTAATAGTCAAGATAAATTTATCTGACTATAAGAGAAACCCTTGATGCCCTGGATGAACTCAAATCACGTAACCCAAATCAGTTCTATCGTTGGATCCTGCAAGAACTTGCTGACTGCAGAGCCCAAGTATGTGGTACTGGAAAGATCCCAGAAAAATGGGAGAGGACCCCACAGAAGACCGGAGAGGGACAAATCGAGTGATTTTCAGCAAAGGAAAGAGAATGGTGCCTGCCAGCACTAGGGCAGTGGAAGGGTTAGTTAGCCTCGACAGAGAGAAGAATCACTTCATTGTCAAGGCCTGAAGGAAAGGGAGGGGAGGAGATAGAGAGATGAGAGAGACAGAGACAGAAATTTAGAGGGGCATAGAGGCGGGTGGGGGAGGATGGTCAGATACGATATTTAGGAAGATTATTTTGACAGCCAACTGGACTATAGGCTAGAATGAGGAGACACTTGAAACAGGCAGACCCAGCAGCAAGTCAATGAAGTAATTAAGGTGTGAGGTGATGACAGCCTGCACCAGAGAGGTGGCAGAGGGCATATAAAAGAAATATTGTGAAGGTAGAATTCACAGGACTTGTCAACAATTGGATGGGGGTGGGGAGAGAGAGAGAGGAGTCAAGGATGACACTGAGTTGTGAGTCCAAGTAACTGGGAAGATGGTGGTGTCGTTGATACGATAATAGAGACATTAGAAAGAGAGAGGGCTTAGGAGGAAAGAGAAAGAATTCAGCCTTCAGCTTGTTCAGTTTCAGATGAGGACAGAACAACCATCTTGAGATAGTAAGGAGAGAAAGATAAGAGACTGGATGTCAACAGACAGTTTAAGGCAGGAAAGGTTGACTTGAGAATCACCAGCCTAGAGATGGTCATTGAATCCATGATGAGATCCCCAAGGGAAGTAGTCTAGAAGGAGAAGACCCAAGACAGACCTTTGGGAGACATCCACCCATCAATAAGAACTTAAATCAGATCCTGCTTCTGAAACACATTGATTGTACCACTTTGGGCAAGTCACTTAAATCCTCAGCACCTCAGGCTACTTTCCAAGAGTGTAAGCTGAAGTAGAGTGTAGAGTGCTTTAGAGCGTAGAGTATAGGTGCTGATTTGTACTGCTGGAAGCAATTTCCTCACTTAGGGAGGTTCTCTATGCCAAAAAAAGAACCCAGGTGTGCTCCTTATATCTGTTGATACAATTATAGAATTTTAAAAATGACTAAGATGGTTAATTATGTTGATAGTTTTCACAGTATTGAAACAATCCTGCATTTCTGGAACAAACCCAACCTGATCAAAGTGCGTAGTCTAAGAATGCTGCTATAGCCTCTTGGCTCACATTGTTTTCAATATTTGTATCAATAGGGACTAGAGATTTCTTTTTCTATTTTATCTCTTCATGGTTTAGATATCAGGATCAAATTTGTCTTCTAGGAAGATTTTAATGGAAACTCTTCTGTGGTAGGAGCAGTATCTGCTATGTAAGGTAAGCCAATTTTATATTTTCAAAGATATCGAAGCCATTATACAATGGATAAGTGGTCAAGGTATATGAAGATGAAGTTTTCAAAGGAAGATATCTGAGATACTTATAGATAGGGGAAAGATACTCTAAATCGTGAATAATTAGAGAAATAAAAATTAAAGCAACCTTGAAGTTCTACCTCCAAAGATCAGCCATGAAAATGGAGGGTCTTCAGGGAAACAGGTACACTAATGCATTATTGGTGGAACTGTATATTGTCTCAATTCTGACCAAAAAGCTACTAAACTATGAATACTCTTTAACTCAGTCAAACCACTACTAGGCTTATTCTCCAAAGAGAGCAAAGAAGGACAGAATGGACCTCTTTGTACAAAACTGTCTTTTCATGGTAGAAAAATATCAGAAATTAAAGAGGTGCACCTAGGTGGCGCCATAATGCACAAAATACTATACTTTGAGTCCGGAAGACCTGAATTCAAATTTGATCTCAGACACTCATTATCTGTGCAACTCTGGGCAAGTCACTGCCTCAGTTCCCTCATTTACAAAATGGGGACAATACTAGCACCAACCTCAGGTAGGTCAGGACCAAATGAGATAACAACCAGTACCTCTTCTTCCTTTCCTCTCTTTATAGTTGGGCTTCTGACATCATCATTCAACCGAAAATACTTTCTCTAAGCTATCAGTGAGTTGACAAATCTAAGGACTTTTCCTCATTCCTCATCCCTCTCTGGGGCCTGTGACACTGTCAATCACCCTTTGACTGATAATTGATCATTTTTCTTTTCTGTTTTCTAGACACTGCTCTCTTCTGGTTCTCCTACCTAGGTGGAATGTTAATTAGAGAGTTAAAAATCTTCCACATCCATTGATGGATCTGCCCATTAAGGGAAGTCTAATTAGGAGAGGTCCACACACCCTCCCCCTGGCTTTGAAAACCCAGATGTTGGTGCTTCTCTCTCTGGTAACTATGTATGTATGATGAGACAGTTGGATCTGTCTCTTGATCTGTGATATATGTATTGCTTATGATCAGGCTACTAGAAGCCCTGTCTGTTGATCTTTATTTCTCTGTATTTTCTTTGAAGTTCAGGTGCTGAATTTTCCCCCTGAACTAAGTGAATAATGTGTATCTGCTTGATTAAAGTGTTTGTTGCCACCTCAAAAGTTGCCTTTATTTTTAAAAAAGTAGATTTAAGAACCTGTACATGAGACTCTCCTGTGTATGTCGGGGTCCTTGCTGATACACTATATGACCTAATCTTCTCAAACTGGTTCTCCATCCAGGTCAGACCCACTCAATGTGGGAGTCCTGAGCCCCTGAGCCTGGGGCCTCCTTTGTCCTAGGCTCTCTTCTCCCTTTAGATTATTTCCCTTTGTGTACATTCTCTTTTATCATCTCTATGCAGGTGACTCAGATCTATTTGGCCAGCCCTAATCTTTCTCTCATCCTGTGTTCTTACATTACCTTCCCCACCTGCCCATCACCCAGATTGGAAATCTAGTGCTCCCACTCTAACTCTCCACCCCACCCCTGTGGATTTTACCTTTATAACATCTCTTAGGTATGCCCTTTCTCTCATTCGAGCTGTGCCCACTCTAGTGCAGGCTGCGTCATTCCCAGCATGGACTATAGCAATGCCTGGGGGTGGCCGAGGATCTGCCTGCCCACTCCCTACTACAGGCAACCTCCATTCAGCTACCAAAAGGATCCTCCCAAATCACATGTTCCTGTGTCCCTCCCAACCCCACCATGTGGTAAATGTATGCAGTAAATTCCAGTGGTTTCCTATTCACTCCAAGATAAAGCCCACTTTTTGACTTACACCAGTCCCATCCTCCCTTTCCAGTCTTGCTCCTTAGTCCCACCAGCCACATGCTCCTTGCTCCAGGGACAATGGCCTCTTTGCTATCCTTTGCCCAAGACACTCCATCTCCCAAAGCCCTTTCATCAGTATCCCACATGCCCTAACAGTCCTCCCTGCTCATCTGTACCCCTTGGATTCCTGGCTCCTTCAAGGTCAGGTTAAAATTCCACCTTCTACAGGATGTCTTTCCTTGCTGACTCCTCTTTGTCCTAGCACCTTCCTTCTCTTCATTAATTGCCAGTTTGGACTCTGGAGCTGGTATGAGCACATTGGTTTGCTGGTTCTCTCCTCCTGAGGGCAGAGGCTGTCTTTTGCCTCTCTCTGTGTCCCAGGCTTAGCATAGTTCCTGACACACAGTAGGTGCTTCATAAATACCTATTGCTCTTGACCTGAGCCTTTGCTAAAGTCTCCTTGGGGCCCCTCCCCCACCCCCACAAACTGCCTTGTTGGATTTGCTCTGTAATCCTTGTTTCTAAGAGTGTTCATTGCCGCCTCCCATAATCTTCCCTCTTCTTCCTCCCTCCCAGTTTTTAGAAAGAAGAAAGTGAGTGAAAGAAAAGACTTTGGGAACACAGATCAATGTTGGCATCTATCTCCTCTCACTGCCCCGTCCCTGTTCTTGGGGTCCCCCTGATTCTTATACTTCTGTCCTTTCTCTCCTTTTAATCAGCCTTAAAGATCAGACCCACTAAGGTCAACTTTATATGGCCTATGACCACTCCTTTCCCAAGGCTAATGAGTGCCATGGGTGCACAGAGAGCTGGGCCTAGAGTCAGGAAGACACATCTTCCTGAGTTCAAATCTGGCCTCCAGCACTTACTAGCTATTCAAGACCCTGGACAAGTCATTTATGCCTCAGTCTGACCTCAGTTTCCTCATCTGTAAAATGAGCTGGAGAAGGAAATGGCAAATTACTCCAGGATCTTTGCCAAGAAAACCTCAAATGGGATCACAGAGAGTCAGAAATGATCCAAATGACTAAACAACGCCTTGCCCAACTCTCCCCTCTCCTCTTAAACTCCCTCGTGCTGACCCCCTTCCTGATCTGCTTCTGCTCATTTGAGCCTCACTAAGGGTCAGAGCCTAAACTAATCAACCAGAAAATAGTTCCTTCTTTGTTGTAATTCCGAGAATGCCTCTTTCTGTGTCAACAAGGCCACATGGAGCTAACTAAGAGCATTTTCCTCTGTTTATAGTCACTAAGGATGAGGCACCTTAACCCAAGACACTATTTTGAATAACGGGATTTTTCTTATCTTAATATTTTATGGACATACACTATGCTATGTCATGTTAATGCTACAGGAGACGCAGAGATTCTGAGTTGTAATTTCAGTTGACGCTTGGTCAACTCTCCTATCTTATTATGTTTACCCTCTATTCAGTTAAGAAAATTCCTTTCTCATTCTATGATTAACATATATGGAGATCATAAATTTGAGTGACATAGAGATCCTGAGTTGGGATTGTTCTAAATTAAGCCTTTACATTCTTTTTATCAGACAGTCAGCTTTTATTTGGCTCCATGTGTTCATGCATTCTGCTAGCTTTAAGGGAATAAAACAATATGAATTTATATATCTCTTAGCCTGTTTACCTCTCTTAACCAAATTTTCAGGTTGACAATTTTGACCCCAGAATCTGTGCACCTGCATGTCCCTGGGCCTCCTTCATACATCTGACTATCCCCTCCCCCAATACTCACCCTCCTTCAAACTGGAGGTCACAAGAAAGAAGAAGCTGCTAGTTCCCTTTCTTAGAATGGTTTGGGATTAGGAAACATTGCTGGGCTGGCCCCAGTAGGATTCTCTGCCGCTGCCTCTGCCTGGCGTTTTCTCCAGAGCTGGAGCCACCATGGGCCCCACAGCCATTGCCCTACTGTGCTTTGGTGAGTCCTGGTGAGGGAGATCCAAGAACTTCAGGGATAGGGGCTCCTGTAGCTTTTACAGTGGTCTTACAGGGAGATCCAAGAAGGCTCCAGGGACAGGAGCTCTTGTAGCTTTTATAGTGTTGTTACAGGTCACAGTGGCCATTCCCCAGTCCATGGACATCTTTTACAAAGGGAGAAACTGAGATTCAGGGGAGAACTGATTTTCCAGAGGTCCCAGTGAGTGGGGGGCAGGATCCAGGTCTCCTACAGTCCCCCTAACCCCCTCAGTCTGGTCTCTGGGTCCCGACTCTGGTTTCCTTTTTCTTTCATCTCTAGAGCTAGATAGGAAGGAAGTGGGAAGCCATATCTAATGGGGGTCTTCTCCAACAGGACTGTGCATGAGCCAAAGGATCAAGGCACAGGAAGGTGAGCCCCTCCCCCCATCCCAAGCCCTTCTGCATTTGATCCCTATTTGGCACAGGCTGGCTGGCTGGGGAGGGAGGATGTGGGAGCCCAGGTGAGGCTAGTGGGGGTGTCTGTGGGAGGAGAGACTGGGGTTAGGGAGGGAGGACCCCCTGGACCTCTGGGCTCTGATTCTCTTCCAGAGACATTCCTCAGACCCATCCTCAAGGCTGACTCAGGTCCTCTGATCCCCAAGGGGACACCTGTTGCCCTCAGGTGCAAGGGACATCCTAGGGCTACTTGGTATAGTCTGTGGAAAGGAGCATCTTGGTTCCAGGATAAGTTTGGAGCTGGGATGGAGGCAGAATTCTTCATCCCCTCTATGACAGAGGCCAGGGCTGGGAGTTACTACTGCCTCTATGAGATCCAGTCTGTCTCGTCAGAGCACAGTGAACCACTGGAGCTGGTGATGACAGGTAAGCCAGGATCCCCCCAGTACCAATCAGTGTGGGGTCTGTGTCCACAGGAGATCCATCAACCCTTCCCCAATCTTCTGTCCTGTCCCCAAGGCCAGCCTAAGAAGGTACCTGTGGGTATGCACATGTGCATGTGTGTGTGCACCCTGTGTATGTGTGTACATGTGCATGTGTACATGTGTATGTGTGTACATGTATGTCTGTGTGTGTGTCTGTATGTGTATTGGGGGAGACGGAGCTGCACAGGAGATTTGGAGGGAGCACTCCAACCAGGAGAGGAGGGTTAGCCATCTAGGGTAATCAGGGAGAGGAAGACTGGGGAGAATATCCCTGGAACTGACTGGGCAGGTGGATTCTGAGGACCCTGGAGCCTTCCTGTGCCCCAGTCTGTGTCCTGGGATGTTATAACCATGCTTCTGCCCTCTCCTTGTCTCTCTCCAGCCCTCTATCCCACTCCCCTCCTCTGGCTCCTTAGCTGAGTCTTTTCTCATGGGTTCGCAGTGAATCCTGGGGCCAGAGAGGAGTCAGAACAGAGATCTGTTGATTCTGTTGAGGATCTCAGCCTGAGCTTCCTAGGGAAGAGTAAATGGAGTGCCTCCCAGTCCACAATCATGGCCTTTATATTGGAGAGGGAGAGGAGGACAGATCCACTGGTCCCCCTGCTACTCACAGAGGAGACCAGAGACAGGAGCAGAGGCTGCTCTATCATTCTTGGTTCTCCTGTCAGTCAACAAGCATTTATTAAGCACCTACTATATGTGTCAGACAAGGTGCTAATCTTTGCAAATACAAAAGAAGGCAAAAGACAGATTCTCCTCTCAGGGAACACCTAGTATAATGCGGAAGACAACAAGCAGACAACTATGTCCAAACAACCCGTGGACAGGTGTAGCAGCAAGGGCCCAGCATACACAGGAGGATCTGCTGTACAGGCTCTTAGATCTGTTTTCTAAAAGGAAAGCAGCTTTTGAGGGGTCAACAATCACTTTAATCAAGTACATATACCTTTCACTAGTTAAGGGGGAAAAGTCAGCATCCTGAACTTCAGAGAAAAATACAAACAGAGAAATAAAGATCAACAGACAGGGCTTCCAACTGTCTGACCATAAGCAATACATACATCGTTACCAGAGAGAGAAGCACCAACCTCTGGGTTTTCAAAATCAGGGGGCTCCTTAGGCTGCCCAGAGTCTTGTCTGGCCAAACAAACACTTCCAATGAGTAAGCCCCAAAATAAAATCTCACCTCAGTGTATTTACATATTTTTCAGAGCTGGAGGGCAGGATCCTCTGACCCAGTGCCCCAGTGTCTGAGGCTGGATTTGAACTCAGGAAGATGAGTCTTTCTGACTCCAGGGCCAGCACTATGGCGCCACCTAGCTGCCCAGAAAGACAATAGCTGTAAGAGAGAAACAGATGCCAAAGAGTATTACCATTTTGATCTCATACATAGTGGCTCAAGTCGTGCCTTTGAGATACACGCAAACGAATACTGGGTAGTAGGTTCTATTATTATCCCCATTTTTTTTTTTTACAGTCTGGAAACTGAGGGCAACAAAGGATAAGTGACTCACCTAGGATCACACAGTTAGTAAGTGAGACCAAATTTGAACTCTGGTCTTCTGGCACCAGAAGTGGTGCTCTATCCACCTGGCTGCAAAATTATAAACCCCACATTAATAATATATGGCTTTTAGTTTATTTCAGCTCCATCCATGCATATCAAAATCCAATGAGAAAATAAGCATGAATTTTAAGCATAAAACCTTGCATCTAGGTCTATTCAGCAAGCCCTCACTGTCAGTGGCACCAAGCCAAGAAGTGGTCCTGGGACAGAACGTGACCCTCCTTTGTCAGGACAAGCAGAGCTATGACAGGTTTGTCTTCTACAAGGAGGGAGCAGTCAACACCTCTCTGCTTCTGAACAAGGTGTCTCAGCCCCACTTCTCCATCCCAGCTGTGACTGCTGCTCATGGGGGCATTTACCGATGCTATGTATTTCACAGTCAACATCCCTATCTGTGGTCCAGTTGCAGCAACCCCTTGGAGCTCAATGTCACAGGTGAGGCAGTCCTCAGTCTGATCCCTTTTTCTTCTCCATGTCTCCCACCCCTCCACACTGGTCCAGCAGCTCGGGGCCCAGGAAGTCTGGGGAAGGGAGATCCTGGGTCCCAGAGGGACCTAAACTTAGAAGAACAAGGCATAGAATTTCTACAATGGGGCTTCTCCTCCCCATCCCTGATGCAGACCATATAACAGTGCAACCAGGAAGCCCCAGCCCCTGCGGTTTCCTGTCCCCTTCCTTGGGGAATTTTTGCTTCAGAATTCTTGTGAAAACTTAAGGGTTGACCTGCAAACAAAAAACAACCAATATTTCACTTACTGGGTGCCAAGCACCATGTTAAAGTTGTGTGGATACGAAGGAAGATAGAACCAGGCCCTGCTCCCGATTCTAATGGGAGAGACCCCCACCCTGACAGAGGCTTGGGGCAGGAGGGAGGGAGAAGTAGAGGGAGCTTAGTCAAAGGCCTGCAAAGGAAAGGGGAGAGGGAAGCCCCTCCCCAGCACCCGCAGAAGTGGAGGCTTCCCACAGAACCCCATTGCTCCACACTGACTGGCCTTTGAAGCTCCCTCCACACCCCTCAAATGCTCCCTTATGGAAGACTGTGAAGAAGGTAGAGAAGGCTTTCAATACCAAGTGACTGTGGTCCCCCATGGTGTTACCTGGCCCTCTTTGCTCTTTTCATGGGGAGCCTGAGGAGGCCCTAAGAAAGGAGGAGGATCTAGCTACCTGGAGGCTGGGGAGGTCCCTAGAGAAAGGAGGGACAGAGCTGAGGTGGCCTTCCTCACTTTCTCCTTGTTCTCCAGAAGCCCAGGCAGAGATAGAGGAAGGAAGTCCTAGGGAACACAGAACCATCTAATGTCAATGGTCAAAGGACATCAACCTAAGTAGGCCCCCATATCTCACAGCCATTGAGTAAAGGCACAGGCAGGTCTTGAACCCAGGCCTCTATGGTCCTATCCCAGGACGTCTCTGAACTTTCCCTGCTCAGTTCCTAATTCTGTTACTTCCCAAGTCCCAGGGACATCTGGTGCAAGGCCGGAACCTCCAGACATGCTATTTGGTAAGTAATGAATGGAACCTCAGTGTTGAAGGGAAGGAGGCAGGGGGTGAGATGCTAAGTGAGGATGGAGTGCTGCCTCCTGCCAGCTCCAAGGTCATCAGTACCCCCACATGTCCCTGCTCTGTCACAACCTCCTGAGCCTTCTCCTTTCCCCACCCCCCACATCTTTCAAACCCTGGACATGCTTTCCAAGGATCTGCATTATCCCTCAGACTGGGGATTCCCTGAGGACAGAGTTTATCCTTCAGCCCCATTCATGCTGGGGGCCCCAAGGACCAGGATGGTGCTGACACAGCCCCTTCAACTTCCCTTTCCCTTGATCTTCCCCCTTGGCTTTTTCAGGTCTTCCCAGGCTTCAAGCAAGCATCCTGATAGGCATCTCAGCACTCCTCACTCTGCTTTTCCTCCTCTTCCTCCTTGCCCTCCTCCTTCGGCACTATCACCAGCATCAGAACAGTCTCCGTGAGTCCTTGGGGTTGAGGGTCACTTGGTCTGAGGTCTTGGTGGGGCACAGAGCCTGATCTCCAGTTATCTTTGCAGGGTCTGGAGGCAAAGAGGCAGGTGTTGAAGAGACCCTCAGGAGGTAAGGCCCCAGAAACACCCATCAGGGTATCTTAATGAACCTCTCCCCGCCAATCTCCCTCCTCTTTCCTCATTTTCCCATCTTCTTCCACAGCTGCAGCCAGACTGAGGATGTTTCTCCAGAGTCCCCATGTAAGTGGCAGGGAATCATGTCAGGGGTAGCATGCCCTGGGGCATTGGAGGGGGATTTCTGGGCCTAAGAAGAGCCAAGATCCTGCTCTTTCATCCCTTCTGCTTTGGCCTCCAGATGCAACTGTGAAGGATTTCCAGATGGATGAGTATAGGAAGCCCAGTGCTCTGGTGAGTCTATTGATCCAACTCAACAACATAGATATGGCCATGGCACTTACTCTACCAGGCCCTGTAGATGCTCATAAGTTAGCACCTTATGTGGAAATCTCCCACAATGCTCACCTCCCTTGTGCAGGTCCTAAACCCCTCTCACCTGGACTATCCCTATCTGCAGTCCCTACCCTGTCCAATCTACTCCAAAATTAATACCACAAAAAGCATGGATTCACCTGTAGGCAGGATGCAGTGAAATCTAGACTGTGACACTTCAGGACTGTTTCTCCACTATCACTTCTATTTAACTTCTGCCTTCACCCTTGTCTTCTAATGTAATTTTAGAAAGAAATATCTTAATGGTCTCTCTGCTATTATTATTGTTTCCTCAGTTGTTGTATTTGTGTGCCATTTTTGCATTTCTGTCGTATGGGATATTTAAGAATCAAATAATTTCTTCAGGTCTGGTTTTCTTTCCAGGAATGTTTTAAGTACCTCTTTTCTATAGAATATTCATCCTTTTTTCATTTGTGGTTAGACTCAGATTTTCAGGGTAGGATACCTTATACTGCATCTTTAACTCCTTTCCTCTTTCGAATACATTATTCCACTGCTTCTTGTGATTTCTGTTGGGTACAGAATAATCTTGTGGTATTTAACTTTATTTTACATTTGAAGGTCTTCTTTTGGTTACTTGCAGAATCCATTTATTTCTCAATGGGATTGTTTAACTTAACTACTATGTGTCATGGAGTTTGCAGTCTCGGTTTTTTTCTGGAAAAGATCTATGAATTTTTTAATTGGCTCTTTATCTTCTGTTTTCAGAAATTCTAGGCAGTTTTCTTGTATATTTCCTTGCATGATGGTGTTTAGGTTTTCTGACTTGTCTTGTTCTTCAGAAAGGTCGGTAATCCTTAAGTTGTCTTTATCCATCCTGTCTTTGAGGTCAATGTGTTTTGATTGTTTGGAGATCTTGCTGTCTTTTAATGTTGCTACTTTTTGCTTCTCCTCTCCCAGATTGTCCTGTACTTCCATTTTTGTCCATTCCCAATCACATTTTCTCTTTTGTTTCTTTGACAACACTTACCACTGTGGATTCAAGCTTTTTCTATTCTGTTTTTTTATTTATCCTCTTCAGGCCATAAATTCTTCTCTCACAATTCTCCTTTCTCTTGTATCCATTCAGCAACACCATTGTGCAGTTCTGGGCTCTCTTGGGAAGCCACAGCGTCCTCTGCCTCATCATTGATTCATTTTGTTTCGTCCCGCAGTATTTATTCATAGATGGTAGAATTCTCTAACTTGACCTGGATGCTATTTCCTCTTCTGCCATCAGTATCTTCGCTGTTGGTTTGTCTTCTTACGCTCAAGGTTATTCCTCCTGAGATCTTTGGTAGTTTCAAGTTTTTTCTCATATATTTTCCCCAATTACTCTGACTCCCTCTCCATTGATGGTGGTTTCCCTAAGGGTTGGATGTCAAAGCATCTCAATCTCATCACATACCAGGCAATTCGTGGCTTACCAACTGATGTCTAGGGGTGACAGAATGGATCCCAGCTGGACTATTTCCCTCAGGCTTAGTAGAGTGCCACATAACCTATCCCCCTCATACATGTCCTGCCTCATTACCTCTACTCCTCAGTTCTCTGGCCTAGTACCCTAAATGCTACCTAAGTATATTTCTGCCATGTGGATCTCCATGGCTCTGGGAGCATGGAGGGGGAGAGGTATGGAGGGGAGTCAGAATGCAGAGTTAAGTTCTGTTGCAAGTGTACAGGTCTGCTACATAGTAGACATTGGAAGAGCTGAGTGAGCTCACATTAGGGATTTCTGCCTTCTCTGCTGTTAGTTCAATGTTTTTACCTTGTTTGGGCTCTTGGTGTTCTAGATCATGGAGACAACTGAAAGTGCTGTATCTTTGGCACATAATTCATATCTTGGAGAAGTCAGAGAGGTCATGAGGTTCAGAGAAAATGTCTAGCCCTAGTCTTCCATCTTGTTGGTCATGCCTAACCCCTTTAACTCATCCTGCCAGACTGATCTTCCTAGAGCATAGATTGGCACCAGACCTCTCCCCCACTCAAGAACTTTCATGGGTTCTCTGTTATCCATAGGATAAAATGCAGATTCCTCACCTGTCTTTCAAAATCAAGGTGCAAACCATTGCTTCATACAAAAGGCCTTTCTTAGCTCTTTCAGATGCCATCTCCTCTCTGAGGTCACCTTCTGTCCATTCTTTTGTATTTGCCCAATTTTTCTCATGCTATCTCATTCACTAGAATTTGACCTCCTGAAGGTCAGGGGCCGACTTCCATTTTTGATGTTCCCAGCTTTTAGCCAATGAACTCAGTAAGTGGTTTAACAAATCTTTGCTGATTGATGGACTGACCAGGGAATGAAGTCCAGGGGAGAGACTTTGGCTAATTATATAGTTCCATAAGTCATCACTGTAGAAATGACAATGAAGACAATGGGAGAGAAAGACAGGGAAGGTTTTTCAAGGATTGGAACAAATATGGGTCTGTTTGAAGACAGCTTGGAAGGAACCAGTAAACAGAGAGGTTGATGATTCTTTGGGGAGGAAGAAAGGATGCTCAAGGATATGATCTGCCAGAGAAAATGGGAAGACATAGAATCAAGGGCAGCTGTGGAAGAGAGCCCCACCAAGTGAAAGGGTCCCCTCTGTGTCAATGACTGGAGAAAGGAGGAGGAGATCCAGGGATTTCAAGGTAAAGAGGATGAGAGAAAGATCTTACAAGGTGAAGTGAGAGGGGAGCTCCACAACTGGGGGTGGGGTGGGGGTAGGGTGAGTAGGGAAGGAGGTGTAGGGGACTTGAGGAAGGGAGAGAAGATCTGAAAGAGCTGCAGAGAGTGAAATCTGGAATCAGCTGAAAGGAATTAAAAGACTGTCTTACTGTAGTGACATCCCAGCTGTGGTTGGATACAGTGAACATATCATGTGTCCAGTCTGCATAACTGTGGAACTTCCTCCAGCTAACTTCAGAAGCACATGAGTGGAAAGGGGTGAATAAGGATGGTGGCAGTAATCCAGGGCTGAGGTCTGGGAGCAGGTGACTGGTCACAGGACAAAGAGCCAGGACAAAGAGTGTAGCAGACATCTGTGCTCTCTTCATTACTATCCTTACTTATTTGGCTTATGTCCCATCTTTTCTCCCTTCCCCTCCAACAGGTGGAAGACCCTCAGGAAGTGACCTATGCCCACCTGATCCACAAGACTTCCAGTCAGCACCTGGAGCACCTTCCTCCATTCCCTCCAGGGGAGTCCATCCTCTATGCCCCTTTGGCCATCCAGTAAGCATCCTAGTGGGTCCCATGTCTCCCCAGCTCTGCCTCTGCTTCCCCTTTGTAGACCATAATTTCAATCACAGGACGGACTCTAAAGTCTCATTGACACTGAACATCAGGCACCAAGAATTTGAACATTGGAGTAGCCTCAGTCCTGATCTCAATGTATCCCAGTTCTGTGGTCAATAGACCAATCAGAAACTCTTTAGTAAGCACCTACTATGTGCCACTTGCACCCTTACCCCCAGCAGCCTAGAAGTGTGCATGGACTGATGTCTTCTCCTCTTCCCATAAATATTTTCTGCCCTTATTCTGAGAAAACAAAGAAACTGGCTGAAAAAGGAAGTAAACAAACAAGCGAATGAATAAGAGAGGAATGTGTTTGCATTATTTACATCTTTTCTCGTTATTTTTCCATGAAATCCTGCCCCAGTCACAACTTCCTCTTACCGGTCACCATCCTCTTATTCACCCAGGCTTCCTTCCTTTCACGAACCTGAAGGCTCCCCCACTTTAAACAATTCCCTTCCTTCCCTTTTATCCAGTCTGACATCATGCTTTCTAGCTCACAGGGGAACAATAGTTCTCTCCTTGTTAGGAAGAGTAGGGCAAGAGACCTTCCTCACATTTAGCTACCTGGTCACTCCTGGAATGCTGGGATGCTGGGACTGACCTGAGAGATTGTCCCCCTTCCCTCTGGGAGAGGCTAGAGAAGAGAGGTCCTGCCAACCTGGTTTGGTCTTGGGCCTTCTGGGCAAACAGAGATGAAAGACAGGTGGAATGAGGGGGCTTCTGAGTGGGGATCTTACTCTTAACTCTCTCAGACCCTGAGCTAGTATTTCTTCAAGCAGCAAGTTGGGAGGTGGAGATTACCAGAGAGGTAGAACCTCAATGCTGCCACCCCCTTCCTGGACCTCCCCTTGGTACCCACCTTCCACCTCAGTATGGTACTTCCCTAGCATCATCACCAGCTCAGGACCACCCTGAAGGAAAGGGCTGCTTCCAGCTCTTCCACCCTGGCCCCACCTTCACCCTGACCACTGGTCCTATAACTCTCTGTTCTGCAACAGTCAATGGGTTAACACAACAATTGTTATTAAATACTTACTGTGTGCTAGTCACTCTGATAAATACTATTATTTAGTCATTTTCAGTCATGTCCAACTTTCCATGACCCCCTTTGGAGTTTTCTTGGTAAAAATATTGGAGTGGTTTTGTCATTTCCTGTTCAGCTCATTTTACAGATGAGGAAACTGAGGCAAACAGTGTTAAGTGACTTGCCCACGATCATACAATTAGGAAGTATCTGAGACCAGATTTGAACTCAAGAAGATGAGTCCGCCTAATTTCAGACCTGGCATTCTATTCACTGCTACCTCACTGCCATACACAAAAGGTAAATACATAGTTCCTGCTCTCAGAGAGCTCATATTCTAATGAGGGAAATAAGAGGCCAAAAACTTGTCCATGCAAGATATATACAGTGTACATGAAAGGTGATCTCGTAGTCAATCAATAAACATTTAGGTTTAACATCTACTATGTGCCAGGTCAGACAGCTAGGTGGCACAGTAGATAGACTGCCCGGCCTGGAGACAGAAAAGCTTACCATCCTGAGTTACAATCTGGCCTCAGACTATTACTATCTGTGTGAACCTGGGCAAGTTACTTAACCTGTTTCCCTCAGTTTCCCCATCTGTAAAATGATCTGGAGAAGGAAATGGCAAAGTACTCCAGTATCTTTGCCACAAAAACCTGAAATGAGGTCATGAAGACAGGACTGAAATATGACTGAATGACAACAATGTGCCAAATACTGAGGAAGCAAAGAAAGGTGAAAACTGTCCTTACCCTCGAGGAGCTCACAATCTAATAGGGGAGACATGCAAACAACTATGTGCAAATGAGACATATGAAGGATAAATTAGAATTAATTGACACAGAGAAGGCACTAGAATTAAGAAGGATTGGATAAACCTTCCCATAGATGATGGGATTTTAGTTGGGATTCTGAGGAAGCCAGGAGGTAGAGATCAGGAGAGAGAGCATTCCAGGCATGGAGGACTGTCAGAGAAAATACCTGGAGTCAAGAGATGGAGTGTCTTGTTCAAAAGAGCCAGGCTCAAAGAGTACAAAGAAGAGAGGAGAGCCTAAGAAAAATGGGAAAGTAGGAAGAGGCCAGATGGCCAAGGGTTGCTCAGTTGATCCAACCCAATGATGGCCTCATGTGAGTGTAGGATGGCCATTATTCTACACAATTCCTCTGATCAAGCTGTAGCTTTCAGTTTTCTTTCCACTTCCCATCCTGGGGTCCCTGAAATCATATATCCAGATGTGTTGTTTTGAGGTGTTTTTTTTCCACTTTTCTCTTACGTATCTAGTTACCATATGGTATCTCATTTTCTCTCACTGTATCTAATTACTTGTGAGCCAGTGTCTAATAGAGACAAGATGTGGTGGTCGTAATCATTATCATGCCAAATTATTAGTAGGGGCAATAGCTTCCAAAATGAAGACCCCCACCTATCGGGGCTTAAATATTAGCTTTAGCCTGATTGACCTATATTTGGGGTCAGAGACTGGAAAGCTCCCTTATTTCTTAGTCTAACAATGATGTTCCTTCTGTCACTGTAATGGGTATCCTCCTGTGTCTCTGGTTAGCCTCTCTTTCCCCTCTCACAGCACCAATTCATTGAGGGGCCTATTTTGCCTTTGATCAATAGTTCCCTATTCCCTAAAGTTATTAATGCTATCATCCCTATCTTGTCCCTGAAGTCATTATCACTTAGCCTTAGGTAGACCCTCTGTTCCAAGGGGAGTGCATATGTAGCTTCTGAGCTAATATCCTCATTTAGTGCTAGGGATGTTATGACATATTCTGCAATCTCTTCTACTCCCAAAAGGGAGATGAACACCGTTTTATCACTGTTTGGGCCTGCCCTAACCAATATCCTCTTCATTTGTGCAATATAGTCTATTATCCTGGTCTTTCTATATCCTTATCCAAATCCAAATATATCCATTCTACCACAGTCATTTTTAATAACATCTTTACTTCTTCAGAAATAGCTTTTCACTTGTATGGGCAGTGGGCTGTGGCTTCCTCCAAGCCTGAAAAATCCCATGGAAAATAATAACTTTGCCATTCTACCTTCTGCTACATTGCCTTAACTGGATGGGCCAGGCTCTCCTCTTCATAAATCATCCCCTGGCTTTTAACTCCATCTTGTTCTACTCTGAGAGACTCACCACCCTTTTGGTAGGTATTATCTGCTTCCCCTTTCATCTTAGCAGCCAAGAATCATCTATTTCCTCTGGTTTGTGTGTGTGTGTGTGTGTGTGTGTGTGTGTGTGTGTGTTTAAAGGAAGTCTATAAATCTGACCTAAATCTGTTCTGTTAACCAGCTCGGGTTTCTAAGCTAGAAATTATTTCTTTTCCTTCTCTAAAGATTGTGTGCTTAGATATGAAGACACAAAGGGCAACTAGGGGGTGCCAAAGTGCACAGAGCTCAGGGGCCTGGAGTCACAAAGACTCATCTTCCTGAATTCAAATCTAGCCTCAGAGATTTACTAGCTATGTGACCCTGGGCAAGTCACTTCACCCTGTTTACCTCAGTTTCCTCATCTGTAAAATGAGCTAGAGAATGAAATGGCAAACTACTCCAGTATATTTGCCCAGGAAACACCAAATGGACAAAAAGTTGGATTGGATATGATTAAAGACCACTGAACCACAGCAACATGGGACATGAAACCCTCCAAGGGTTGGCCATATCCTTGTATCTTCCTGGCAGTAGGACACTTAAGCCACCATCTAGGAGGTCATTTGTCTCTTCTAGTGTTATACTTAAGAGCTACTTGGTTTAGAGCAGGGATGGGGCACCTGTGGCCTCAAAGCCACATGTGGCCCTCTAGGTCCTCAAGAGTGACCATTTGCCTGAATCCAAACTTCACAGAACAAATCCACTTAACAAAAGAATTTGTTCTGAAAAACTTGGAGTCAGATAAAAGACTGCACCCAAGGACCTAGAAGGCCACATTTGGCCTCAAGGCCACAGGTCCCCACCTGTCATCCCTCCACCCACATTTAAGGTTTCTAATTAAACCCTGGTCAACTGTTGATTCAATTAGTTTTCTATTTTTATAGTGAAAAATACACTTGGATCTTCAGAATCAAGTCTGCCCTTTTCCCCAACTTCTTCAGTAAGAATTCCTCTATAACTTACAAGAATATATTTTTCAATTTCTGCTGTGGTGGCTCTAGCCTCAGAAAAATCAGACATTCTCTGATCATTGGGTTGGAATTAGGGTTACATGAAGAACCTTAGAATTGCTGCTGTTAGGGAGTACATGCTATTATTATCAACCTTATTTCACAGATGAGGAAACTGAGGCTGAGAGAGGTTTTGCCCAGGGTTGCCCAGGCCTCTTATGCATCAAAATATTCCCTTGTAGCAAAGAACTGGAAACAAAGTAGGTGCCCATTGATTGGGGAACAGCTGAACAAATTGTGGTATGCGAATGTACTGGAAGATTTCCAACTCTTCATGACCTCATTTTGGGAGTTTTCTTGGCAAAGATATAGGAGTGGTTTGCCATTTCCTGTTCAGCTCATTTTACGGATTAGGAAACTGAGGCAAAGAGGGTGAAGTGACTTGCCCAGGGTCATACAGCTAGTCAGTGTCTGAGGCCAGATTTAAATTCAGTCTTTCTGACTCCAGGCCTGGTGGTGCTCTATCCACTGCAGTGCCACCTACCTGCCCCAGATGGAAAATTATGATGTCATAATGAATTGGATACCTGGTTAGGGAAAACACAGACATAAATGCAAAGAGAAGTAAACAGAGACCAAACACACAATGATTACAACCACATAAATGGAAAAAAACCAGCCAGAATAAAGTAATTGAAATTGAAATTGAATGTTGCTAAATTTTAAAGACAAAGCTTGGGACCAACAAAGACCTATGGGAAGACCTCTCCTCTCACTTTGTGGAACATTGGACAGAATGACAAAATTGTTCAGGGGATGATTAGTTTTGCTAATTTGCTTTTCTCTTTTTCCTATTCTTTTTTATTCTTTATTATAAGAGATGGCCATATCATAAGGGATAGGAAAATTCAATAAAATGAAGTTCTTTTTTTAAAGAGAATTTCAGAATCCTAGAGTTGGTAGGGTGTCAGCTTGTACAAAGAGGGAAAATGAGGCAGAGAGAGACAGACATACAGGGCCTGGGCCAATGCCATGTCCCTGAGTATATCCTCTGCCAGAACATACTGCACACACATGCACACACATACACACACGCACGCACGCACGCACGCATGCACGCACGCACGCACTAGAGACCACATGGAGGAAGAAGCTGTCTCAGAAAGGCTAGGGGATTGGGAAACTCTGGGTGGGGCTGACCCTAGTTGTATCTTGTGTCTCAGTCACCTTGTCTGACCAGTGACTTGCCTTCCCTTTCACCAAAGCCTGGAACCACCATGTCCCCCTCGGTCATCACCTTGTTGGGTTTTGGTAAGTGGGGAAGGGGATGCAAGGCTCAGAAGAGCCAGAAGAGGCATCAGCAGAGATCCTGAGTTCCTCCCTCCCTTTTCTGTTTATGCCATTTACAGAGGAGAAGTCTGAGAGAGAGGAACTGATTTCCTTGAGATCACAAAATAAATGGGGGGCAGGGACAGGACAGGAATCCAAGTTTTCTGCCACCTAGCCAGCCATCCCCAGGCTCTTTTCTCTCTTTCCACTCTTCTGGCATTTACCACTGTGCCTGGAACATTTGTTTCAGTAGTTTTTCAGTAGTGTTTGATTTTTCATGATCCCATTTTGGGGTTTTCTTGGCAAGGATACTGGAGTAGATTACCATTTCCTTCTCTAGCTCATTTGACAGAAGAGGAAACTGAGGTAAACAGGATTAAGTGACTTGCCCAGATCATGCAGCTTCTGTCTGACACCAGAATCGAACTCAGGAAGATGAGGCTTCCTGACTCCAGGCCTGGAACTCTATTCATTTTTCCACCTAGCTGTCCACCTGGCACATAATAGGCACTTAATTTTTATTGACTGAATGACTGCCTCCCCAAAGTTTTAGTGGGAAAGATGTGTTGATCTATGTCTGACAGAGATCTTCTCTGGCAGGATTATGGCTGAACCAGTGTATCAGAGCTCAAGAGGGTGAGTGCTTCCCCCCGCATATGCTCCAGCCCAAACTCCTCCTGACCCTTATCCAAACTCAGCACACACTAGGCAGGTGGGAAGGGAGGACATAGGAGCTGGTACTGGGCTGATCTGGGAGGAGAGCCTGGAGACAACAATGACAGAGGACCCCCTGGACCTCTGGGCTCTGATCTCTTCCAGGGACACTCCCCAGACCCATCCTCCAGGCTGAGCCGGGCCCTCTGATCCCTGAAAAGAAATCTGTCACCCTCTGGTGTCGGGGATTTCCTGGAGCTGATATGTACCGTCTAAGGAAAAAAGGAAACTCCCAGTACAGAGATGTGCTTACAGCTGGGAGGGAGGCTTCATTCCTCATCTCCTCTGTAACACCGAACACAACTGGGAGCTACTACTGCCTCTACAAGAACAAATCCCACTGGTCCAAGCCCAGTGAGCCCCTGGAGCTAGTGATGACAGGTTGGGAGAGTATCCCCAAGCCTTCCTTTCACCCCTTAACAGGGGCTGGTCCTTCCTTAGGGAGTCAGAGCCAGTCTTGGGAATGGAGAGGAGAGAGATACTCAGCTCCAATCTCAGGAGACAGAAATAGAGTGAGGGGTTTGACCTGGGCTGTCTGGGGTGGGGATGAGGGATTCCACCAAAGCTGGGAGAATGAGGAGGGACCCATAGCTGCTCTTGTCCCTTTCCTAGTTCAGTCCGGGGAACAGACAAAGAAAGGAACATCTCCCCCTTTCATTGAAGTCTCCTTCTCCCACAGGCTGGTACGATAAACCCTCACTCTCAGCCCTGCCCAGCCCAGATGTGTTCTCAGGACAGAATGTCACCCTCCAGTGTTGGTCCAAGCAATGGTTTGAAAAATACGTGCTCCAAAAGGAAGGAGGGGCCAACCTTTCCCAGAGCCAGGGAAGCTGGTACCATGCAGATTTCCACATCCCTGAGGTGACTGCTGCTCACAGAGGCTCTTACAGATGCTACAGCCTTCACAGCGATGGCCCCTATGAATGGTCAGACCCCAGTGACCCCCTGGAGCTCATGGTCAGAGGTGAGGGAGCTCTAGCCTGGGGCCTTTTTTGCCCATCAGCCAAAAATACAATGCTGTAGCCAAATGAACTCTGTCCTGGGGAGCCTAGAAGCCAGGAGCATTTGGGTAAATGAGACCCCAGGGCTCCCTGGGGAGGGGGGCTTCTCAACATGAGTCAGAGGGCAAGATGATGGAGATCAGGCTCTAACCACTCTTGAACATGGATGGAAAGATTATGAAGCTCCCAAAGACTGGTCTGGAGCAAGGAGGGGAAGAAATTAAGTGGGTGGGGAGGAAAGGGAGCAGACAGGAAAGCCAACCCCAGCCCCTTTCTCCTATCTTCACTTTTCACACTTCCAGTAAGTCCCAGGGTTCACTGAACTCAGCTGCTAGTAAGTAACCAGAGACTCTCCACACAAGGCAGATGTCTGAGCCCTCCCCAAACCCTGCCTGATGGGAGAGGAAGTCATGGGCATTGACTCAGGTTAAGAAAGAGGAACAACTGTGGGAAAGAGAGAAGGAAGAGGCAGGTTCATCCTCTTAGCCACACCACCAGCCCCCTCCCCCCCCCCCAACACCAGGAGGGCAGCAGGAGGATCTGTAGGAATCAGAAGACTTATTCCTAAGTCAATGACAACCTCCATTCCCTCACCAGATGCTTCCCCCTTGAATTACACTGTGGGAAATATCATCCGCCTGAGTCTGGCTGGACTGGTCCTCATCATCCTAGGGGTCCTGCTGGTGGAAGCCTGGCACAGCAGAAGGAGGCATCGAAAAGCAGCCCAAAAGCCCCAACCTGAGCTGTCAGACAAAGTCAAAGAGCAAGGCAGAGTTGAGATCCAGTGAATTTGTAACAAAACTTACAAACTGTTTCTCTCTTTGACCACCTTGGAAGCGGACTGGAATGCTTAATTTTCATTCTTTGCACAGATTCAATAAAAGGAGCACTTTGATACATTGCAATCAGCCCTCTTTCCTCGTCTCCAAATGTTATCTACCCTGGTGATGGTGACTAGGAGGGGAGATGAGCATTCTCTAATGTTTGTCCATTGGGTGTCCTGTCTCTGGCAGGGACTTCCAAACGTTCCTCCCTGTGGCTGACTGTCCCTAGTGGAGCAGGGGCAGTGGACTCAAAGGTGGGACCCACTAGGAAGGCCTACTCCTATTCTACCCTTCCCATCCCTGGATTTGGGACACCATCCACTTGCCTGGTCTTTCTGCCTCATTTTATTGTCCTTACTACTTAGGTACCCCCACCCCCACCCAGAGTATTACGTAGTGTGGTGGAGCAAAAGCCAGAGACACAGGACCAGTGTGGACCCCAGGCTAGTTATTGAGTCTCTGAGAAAGTTCTGCTACATGGAGACAGAGCAAGGGGGCCTGGTTAAGCCCTGCTTGCCCCCTGGAACCTCCTCTGAGTCCCTTCTTTGCGTTTTTCCCCTGCCTTATATGTCTTTGAATTGTGCTGTTGGGCTCTCTGAGAGATGTGTGATGCGACAGATTCTTCTCAGTTTACTGTATGGTGACAGAAAGGTTGCTGAGACAGCACTGAGGGTGATATAGAATGCCTAGTCCAATGAAACCTTTTTGCCCGTCCCTGGTGACAAACAAGGCAAGAGCTGTAGTGGGTCTCTAGACCCCTCTCACCCCATGTAGGTGAGAGAGCATGGAACTGTCTTTGTGTTTACTCTTTTCTGAATTGAGATGAGTATCAAGGTGGGAATGGACCAGGTAATGAATTGAGGAACTTCAAAGGTCCCAGCTTTGAAAAAGTCATCAGACACCCCGCTACAAGAATTGGGTAGCAGAGTCTTCCAAAGGACACCACAGCTTGGCCTGATGAGGAGCCAGCTCTGAAAAGTATCAGCCTCATCATGAATCAATATCCCAGCTGAGATCAGTGGGTACAAGCAAGAGATTGCCTCATTCACGACACACCCCAGGGTGAACTCAGAACTGTTTTATAGCACTTACTTTAAGTGTTAGTCACTTGTCCCCATCAAAAGATGAGGTAGCTGGGTGGTACAGTAACTGGAGTGTTGGACTCAGAGTCAGGAAGACCTGAGTTCAAATCCTACCTCAGATGCTTGCTAGTTGTGTAACCTTGGGTAAGTCACTTAATCTCTATTTCCTCATCTGTAAAATGGGGGTGATAATAGCATCTCCCTCCCAGAGTTGTTGCAAGGATCCAATGAGATCATCTCTGTAAAGTACTATGCAAGCCTTTCAAATGGTATCTGAATGTTATCTATGATTATCACATGGAAGTGGATTCATGGATCACATGGATTATCACACATGAATGAGTCAAGAATTATTCAAGATTTATGAACTGAGGTCATTGGAGAAGTGGTGGGGCCTTGGATGGAAAGAGAGAATTGTGGAGGAGAGATGGGATGGGGGGCAGTGGTGGAATGTAGCGAAGAAGTGAATTATTACCAGTTGGGATTGAATGACTTTGCAATGTCGATGGGACATTCCTTTGGAGAAGTCCTATAGACAACAGAGGATGAATTATTGTTGTTGTTGGTGGACCTTTGTTTTCTTTTTTTAAAAATATATAACATTTATTTTTCAGTTCTTAATATTCACTTTCACAAGAATTTGAATTCAAAATTTTCTCTCCTTCTCTCCCCACTCCCAACCTCAGGACAGCATGAACCCCATCCATCCCTTCCTCCAGTCTGTCCTCCCTTTTATTATTCACCCTTCTTCCGTTCCCCCTTCCCTTCTATTTTCCTGAAGGGCAAAATAAATTTCTGTACTCCATTGTGTGTATGGTTTAATTTCCAGTTTCATGCTAACACAATTTTTAACATTCATTCTTAAAGCTTTGAGTTCCATATTCTCTCCCTCCCTCCTCAACCACCCTCCTTGAAAAAACAAACAATTCAATATAGGTCATACATGTGTAACAATGCAAAGCACTTCCATAATAGTTATGTTGTAAGAGGCTAAACACATTTCCTTCTGTCTTATCGTTCCCTCAATTTATTCCATTTTTTCCCTTGACCTGTTCTCTCACAATTGTATTTGCTTCTGATTATCCCTTTCCCCAATTTGCTGTCCCTTCTATGATTATCCTTCTCCCATCCCCTTCCCCTTTGCCTTCCTGCAGGGTGAAATAGATTTCCATATTCAGTGGAGTGTATGTTTTTCTCTCCTTAAGCCAAATCCCATGAGAGTAAGGCTCAATTATTTCCTTTCATCTCCCTCCTCTTTCCCTCCATTGCAGAAGCTCTTTTTCCTCTTGTATGTGAGATGATTTGCTACATTCTACCTCTCCCTTTCTCTTACTCCTAGTACATTGCATTCAACAGTAAATATTTTTTTTTAGGTATTCTCCCTTCATATTCAGCTTACCCCGTTCCATATGTGTGTGTGTGTGTATGTATACACACACATGCATATATACATATACACACATACACACATGTACATATACATAACTACACATACATAAGATACACATGTATACGTCCCTATACACATCTACATATATATATATATATATATATATATATATATATATATATATATATATATATATATATATATATATATATTCTCTCTAACTACCCTAAGACTGAAAAAAGTCTCATGAGTTACAAGTAACATCTTTCCATGTAGGAATGTAAACAGTTCAACTTTAATGAGTTCCTTAAGGCTTCTATTTCTAGTTTACCTTTTCATGTTTCTCTTGATTCTTGTATTTGAAAGTCAAATTTTCTACTCAACTCTGGTCTTTTCCACAAGAATGTTTGGAAGTCCTCTATTTCAATGAAATTCCATCTCTCTCCTGAAGTATTATACTCAATTTTTCTGAGTAGGTGATTCTTGGTTTTAATCCTATCTTCTTTGACCTCTGAAATACCATATTTCAAGCTCTTTGATCCCTTAGTGTAGAAGCTGCTAAATCCTGTGTTATCCTGATTGTATTTCCACAATACTTGAATTGCTTCTTTCTGACTGCTTGTAATATTTTCTCCTTGACCTGGGAACTCTGGAATTTGGCTACAATATTCCTAGGAACTTTCCTTTGGGGATCTCTTTCAGGAGGTGATTGGTGAATTCTTTCCATTTCCATTTTACCCTTTGGTTCTAGAAAATCAGGGCAGTTTTCCTTGATATTTTCTTGGAAGATGATGTCTAGGCTCTTTTTTTGATCATGGCTTTCAGGTAGACCAATAAGTTTTAAATTATTTCTTCTGGATCATTTTCCAGGTCAGTTATTTTTCTAATGAGATATTTCACATTGTCTTCTATCTTTCCATTCTTTTGACTTTGTTTTACAATTTTTTGGTTGCTCATAAAGTCATTAGCTTCCATCTGCTCCCTTCTAATTTTTAAAGAACGATTTTCTTCAGTGAGTGTTTGAACCTCCTTTTCCATTTGGCTCATTCTGCTTTTTAAAGCATTCATCTTCTCATTGACTTTTTGAACTTCTTTTGCCATTTGGGTTAGTCTGTTTTTAAAGGTGTTATTTTCTTCAGCATTTTTGGGATCTCCCTTAGCTGTTGACTCACTTTTTATGATTTTCTTCCATTGTTCTCATTTCTCTTCCCAATTTTTCCTCTACCTCTCTTACTTGATCTTCAAAATTCTTTTTGAGCTCTTCCATGACCTGAGACCATTGCATATTTTTTTGGAGGTTTTGGGTGTAGAAGTCTTGACTTTGATGTCTTCCTCTAATGGTATGCTTTGTTCTTTCTCATCTGAAAGGATGGAAGAAAATACCTTTTCATCAAGAAAGTAACCTTCTATAGACTTATTTTTTCCCCTTTAGGGGGCATTTTCCCAGCCAGTTACTTGACTTTTGAGTCCTTTGTCTGTTTGGCCTTGAGGTCAATGGGCTACCCGAGTCTTACCTTTCACCTTCGCAGGTCTTTGGTGGCCAAACCGGATAAACGTATTGAGAGAAGAGACTTTCCAGAGTCGAACAAGGCTTAGGCTTTATTCAGGGTCTTCGTTACATGTGCAGGGTGAATTCTTCCTCAGGAGAGAGGAATCCTCTTCCTCCCAAGGGGCAAAGATCGTACAGCAAGAGGATGGGAGCGGGAGAGGGGAGGGACCTTCTGCCCTCTAAGGGCCCCTCAGTGCGAAGAGCGCCTTCAGGCTTTCCTGACCCTACTTAAGCTCTCCTGCCGCATAGTTTGCACGTGAATACCGTGCCTGCTCTCAGCCTTTACCTAGTCAACAACAGGTGGGCTCAGACCATGGGTTAATCTCAAGGGTGGGATGCTCTCCCCAGCACGTATCCCATGGAGAAGAGGTGGAGATGCACGAGATAGCCCGTGTCTCACGCCTCAATCCCCAGCTCTTCCCTGGGGGGCCTCATGAGAACTCTGAGGTTTAGAAGTCCTCACCTTTACCTGCCTGAGACTGTCCACATGAAACTGAGCTTACACCCCCAACATTTATCAAGTTGAGAGTATCCTCTAGGGACCTGTAAGTTCTCAGTTCCTCCAAGATGGCACAATCAAGGGAGAAGAGCTTACTCCTCTCCTGGCTTGTGCTCTGGTCTGGGAGCAACCACAAGCACCCTTCTGCCCAGGATCTGTGAGTAAGATTTCCTCTCCAGAGTCCCCACCAACTTCACCATGCCAGTGTTCTTCCTCACCCCAGGACCACCACTTAGGACTGAGACCCAGATCAGGCCACTAGATTCCCCCAGGGTCTTTAGGCTGAGGGTTCCAAAAGTGGATGCTGCTGCCACAGTGACTGCTGCCCTGGGGTCAGACTGCACACCCCTCTCACCCAGGTGAAAGAGCTTTCTCCTTGACCTTTGAAGGTGTCTTTGACATTTGTGGGTTGAGAAATCTGGGAACCACAGCTACTACCTGTGATTCAACACCCTAAAGCCTGCTCCAGTCCTGTCCATGCTGTACAGCCAAGGCTGGACTGTGCTCTGCTCCACTCTGAGCCCATTGTGATAGACCTTTCCTGTCGGCCTTCCAGGCTGTCTTGGCCTGGAAATCTCTTTCACTCTGTCATTTTGTGGCTTCTGCTGCTCTAGAATTTATTTAGAGTCATTTTTACAGGATTTTATGGGCTATTGGGGGAGAGCTAGAATAGGTCTGTTTTTCTACTCCTCCATATTGGCTCTGCCCTGTGGTCCTTTGTTTTCAAAGAGGACCAGTGATATCACAGGGTGATGTCTTAGCTTGCACATGAATTGGATTTAACTGGAGGCAGAGGTGCACAAAGTCCTTAACCACACTCTTGCTTGCAGAGAGCTCAAAGTCTGGTGGTAAGATGAATGGAATTGGTCCAAGGTGCAATAGATGACTATGGTGTCTTTGATGTCTGACCAAGCTCTAAGTTCTCCCCTGCATCTTCTTTAGTTGTCTTCATGGCTGTTGGAACAAATTGTCTTCATTCACCCATTCCACCAGGTGGAAGTTTTCACATGCTTAGAGGAGACATCTCCTTAACTCACCAATGGGTTTGAGACCCATCCGTTACTCTCAGCCTGGTTCAGCCCATCTGAGGAGATGGTTTTACTGGAGTGTGGCCACTGTGTGTACTGCAGCTCTTTGGAGCCACAGGTAAGAGTTGCATGAAGGTGTACACTAAAGGTGGATGAGCAGCTTTGAAAAGGGCTTGGTAAGCCCTCACACCAGATGTGTTAGTCCTTCACAGAAATAAAAATGTAATCTCTGGTAGCTGATGAAATCCCAAAGAAAGGAGGTATAGAGAAAGAAAAACTGGGCAAGAATCACCAGTTAGTGGGCAGGATGTGATGATCCAGGGAAAGAGACTGAGGGGTGGCAGTCAGAGAAGGAGGAGGAGAATGGGGAGAGAGCAGTGTTTCCAAAGTCTAGGGAGGAGGATGCTGGGGATGGAAGCTCAATTCCAGGTGGACAGTCTCGGGCGGGTAAAGGTGGGAACTTCTAAATCTTAGAGTTCTCACGAGACCCCCCCAGGAAACGATTGGGAATCGAGGTGAACCGAGCTATCTCGTGTATTTCCGCCTCTTCCCGTGAGAAACGTGATGGGAGAGAGCTCTCCCCACCCTCGAGATTGTCCCGGATCTGGGCACACTATTGTTATCTAACAGCACGGTATTCAGATGCAAACTATGCTGCTGGAGAGTTTAAGTAGGATCAGAAAAGCCTGAAAGTTCTCTTGGGCAGAGGGGTGCGGAGCGGACAGGACACTAGGCTCCGCTTTTCCTCTCTCCTCTCTCCCCTCCCCCTCTCTCCCCGCTTATACTTCTACTTCCAATCTCTTATTGTAAGATCTTTGCCTCCTTGGGAGATTCTTCGCTCCCTCCTAAGGAAGAATTCCCCTGCACTTGTAACTAGACCCTGAAATAAAGCTCAACCCTTGTTCGACTCTGGAACGTCCTTTCTCTCATACGAGCATCCGGTTTGGCCAACCGAAGACCTCAGGAAGTGAGGTAAGAAGACTCGGGTAGCCCACAGGCCTCTAGGCCTGGCAGGAGAGAACTTTCAAGAAGAGAAAGTCTCAATGTCAAAAGTCACACAGAAGAGAAGAATGATTAGGGTTCAGAAAGGATTATGGAACATAGAAATCAAAGGATTTCTTATAACCTTGCAGAGAATCATTTTTGTTCAGTGATGGCATCTGAAACCAGATTGTGAAGAGCTGAAAAGTGAGTGGGTGAGACAACTGAGGCCCAGGTGTAGACAGTTTTTTATAGCTTCTACTTAACACATTTGCTAATTTAGTGCTAGTTAGGCCATCATGGCCCATCCCAGAATGGTGGGTGTGGGCTGAGAGATCCCAGACACACAGCCTTCTCCAGCTAACTCTCCAGTTAACTCTCACAACCCCCACCCCTATCCCAGAGATTCCAGATATACTCAGCTCTCCCTCTTCTTGCTTATGGATGCTGATCTTGCTCCAGATCGTGCCCACTAACCACTGGACTCATGATTGAGACCAGGGTCTTCTTTCCATGCTTTAGTCTAAACTTCCTCTCATGATAACTTCATCTGCTTCCATGGATCCAAATATCATCTCTACACAGGCGACTCCCAGATCCCAACATCCATAAGTCTCTCTCTTGAGTTCCAGTCTTGAACATCTAAATATCTTTAGGACATCTCACAGCGGGTGTTGCAAACTTGAGATATCTAAAAGAGAAATCATTCTCTGCCTCACCTCCCAAACTCACAGCAACACTGGGAGGTGGTGCTATATTATTGTTGTCATCATCATCATCATCCTCATTTTGCAGATGAGGAAACTGAGCTAGCTACTATGTGCCTGAAGCCAGATTTGAACTCAGGTCTTCCTGACTCCATTCTCAGTACTCTGGGTACTGAAGCACCATCTAACTGGCTATTTTCCATCTGCAGCTCTGCTTGATTTCAGCTCTACAGGAAAATGATGCCCCTCCCAGGATAAGATGACCACTCCAAATCTCAACCACCAAGTTGTTAATTCAGCCTTGGAGACTCAAATTCCTTCCCAACTCCCTCAGCCTCCTCTCCCCTCTGATTAGAGGGCTGGAGGGTGGAATACTAACTGCCTTCCAGTGCCTTCCTTTATAAAGGGTGAACTTTGGGCTTTCCAAGCTAATTTCAGTTCTCATGTGCAACTCTGCTTGTTTTTAACTCCAGGGAATAAGAAGCCTCCAGTTTCCGTGTGTGTGTCATCTTTTCCTATCAGATAGTTGAAAGTAGGGATTATCTTTCTTTTTATGTCTATCCCGAGCACTTAGCACAGCAAATGAAATATAGTAGGCATCATAGTAGGCATCCATAATAAATGTTTATTGAATTGAATTATTGTTGAATAAGAAGGCAAGGTATGTGAGAGAAGAGAATGGTGTAGAGTTGGAATGATCTCTCAAGTGTCAAGATGGGGAAGGGAGGAGAATGTAGCCAGGGAAAAGATAATAGCCTGAAAAAGAATTGAGGGGTGGAGGGATTAGAGGTCATGGTGAGAATGAGGAACAGAGCCAAAGGAAAGAGAAAATGAGAAAAGATTATGATCATGTAAGGGAAATTCATAGTTTATGAACATAGAATTGGTACATTATTGGCCAATGGCAAAGTCAATGGTATGACCATGTCTGTATGTAGCTGGTATGGAGTGGAGGAGTCATTCATAGGGAATGAATTAATAGTGGAAATGGGAAATTGGGGTACTTACTGGCATATAAACATATATGTTGAAATCTCCTAACATGAGGGCAGAGTTGGGGAAGAGAGAAAGACTATGAACTAGACATTGACCTCACTGAGGAAGGAAGGTAGGTGGGGGCTGAGGGCAGTAGATAACAACTACCAGAATCTTGATTGGGTGATAAATTGGATTCAATTAACCTCAAAGGAAGGGGTTTTATTGAGTAATAGATTGAGGGAGAACCTGAAAGTATCAATGGTAGGCAAAGAGCATTCTGACACCCCCACCAAGATGATCAGTGAGTGGGGGGTGGGAGGCATAAATAATAGTGCAACCAGTGCTGGAAAATGTGGCCAAGAAGGCCATGCCATCAGGAGGGAACCAGACAATGTGGGGAGAAGGTAAGTAAAAAATTTAAGATCAAAGCAATTGATTATCAATGGAGCAGGCATTCCAGTGGGCACAATGGAAATGACAAGTAGATATGGAATGGGATATTGGATAGGAGGATTGAATGGGATGGGAATTAGGGAATGAGGTCTGTACAGTGACAGCTAGGGATTCAGACTCACTGGGATGGGAAGAATATGATGGAGCTGAAGTAAAGTAACAGTAGGATGATTTCCAGAAGACTCTCAGTGACTGCTGAGAAATCCAGTGAGGAAGGCAGGTGATTAGAGTAGGCAGGGTCTTCTCTCAACATCCAACCTTATGGCAGGTGGTAATGTTAAATCTTATGAGTCTCAGGAGCCCCAATTCCCAATAAGGCAGGTAGCAGGGGAAGGTATAGCTTAGGGAGTTCAAACAGGAAGCAGGAGCTGGCTAGTCAGAGTGATTCTATTATGGGATGTACCCTGCTTCTCAATGTCTCCTTCTGGTAGGATTTTTATTAAGGATTTTATCTTTATTTCAGGGATGTTCTCACCAAGAAATGTGTACGCTGCTGAGCTAAAAATTCCTCTTATTGTCCATATGCTTCCTATTCAAACTTATACTAGCATCATTCATGGCCCAAGTGCCTTCTCCAATCAGCTCTGAGCTCCTATGAACTAGATTTCAATCATGGGACCCTGGTGCCAATGAAGTCAGGTTGTTTCTCTGTCTCTGTTCCCTCCAAAGAAGAAAATTCCTGGGAAATCTCTAAAACAAAGCCTAAGTAGCTATTGTCTAGGGGTTCTAGATATGTGTTGGTAAGGATCCCCTCCCTCGAAAGTACTCAATGTACAATACAGACATCAAATATTCCATCCACCACTAAAAATACTGGCAGGAACCCTTAAAGAAATACAGGAAACAAATATTCTATTAGTTCCCTTAGACTCCTAGAAAGTAAAGATAGTTTATATTGAAAAAATACCTTCCGTTTGCTTCAGGCCTTCCCTATTGTAAGCAACTCACAGCAATAATCATGGAAGACTGTGTTCGTCCTTTGTTGCCAAAGGAGACCATGCCATCAGAGAAATAATGACATGACTTTCACTTGACTTTGTTTTTTGAGTGAGGGAGAGCTGTGCAGGTCACCAGCCTCACTTCTCCTCCTGAGCCATCTGAATCCAGTGACCAGATATTCATCAGAATGACTGGAGATAACCCAGGATGAGGCAAGTAGGGTTAAGTGACTTGCCCAAGGTCACACAGCTAGTGAGTATCAAGTGTCTGAGGTGAGAAGGGACAGCTAGGCAGTAGACAGAGCACCAGAGCAAGAATCAGGAGGATCTGAGTTCTGTCCAGTTATTTTGTCTAAGAAGGAACAAAGGACTTAGGAAATGATGATGAACTACCTGTCTAATCACACAGATACAGTTTTCTTTGGACTGATGCAAGACCTTTCTAAAAGAAATATGTATATTTCTCATGACATATTCATATGTCCTGTGACACATAGCAGATACCATAGGACCAACCTCTTAAGCCTTTCAACTCTTCTTATACCTTGGTCTTCTTCTCCCTTCTGACCCAAGGACACTGGCATCCTGGCTGATATTGGACCAAAATCCTCCATCTTCAGACCCTATGCCTTCCCAATGGCTGTCTCTCGTGCTGAGAATGTCCTCTCCCTCACCTGGGTCTCCTGGCTTCTTTCCTATCTCAGGTAACATCTCACCTGAAAACAAGCTTTGCTTGGAACCTGAAACTGCTAGAACCTTCCCTCGCAGGGTGCAGGCCCAGACTTCCTGGTCCTTCATGGCATGGACACCCCTACAAATATAGTTTGTTCCTTTTCCCCAGAATTGTGCCACTGAAAAAATTTTCTCCCCCCCAGTTGATCAGAACCCAATTCTCAACCACAAGAACTTTCGGATTCGATATTATCCATGATACAGTGACCACCGAGGCTGGAAATGTCTATTCTCAGAATTGCTCATCTTTGACCTAGAATGAGAAAAGGAAATAGAAAGTCAAAAGAAGGCCTCCAGAAATTGCAAATGCATGAACTTCCTTCTCTGGCCCCCAGCACTATCCTGTGCTTCTAGCTGTAAATGCTATTGATCTGGAGGGTAGAGAAGACTCAACTGTCCCACCTACCACCACCACTTTGCTACCAACTTGTATGAAAAAGAGATTGTGGAAAAGGCCCAAAGGATAGGAAAGTCTAGAGCTCACTTTCACTGACAAGAGAGAGTTGATCCTCCTAGCTCTATGACAACCAATCAGTAGGAAGAAATTCTAGTCACTGGGGAACAGTGAGAGCATTTCCTATGGTCTCTCAGTAAAGGATTGGGTCCTAGGCCCACTTCCACGGGAGCTGCATACCTTATAACCTTGCCAAATCAATTAAGAGTCCCACTGATTATCCCTCGTTTACTGGTATTTATTACTGAGCTCAGAATTCCATTTTCATAGTGGATATTCTGATGGTCTCCACTATGTTTCTGTCTCTGATGCAAAATTTTGGGGCTAGTTTGTGGGTTCAGCCTTCTTGGAGAGCTAAGACCAAGTCCAAGAGATAACAAGAGTCCTGGCACCCCACGAGATTTAGGGAAATAGCTCAGTGGTAGAAGTTGGGGGAAAGGAGAATTGCCCACCAATTCTAACACTTATTAATAGTTTTGAAGGCTTAGTCTTTCTTCCATCCTGCATCTCTCACTGCGAATTTATAGACCATATGTGGGAAATAAAACAATTCTGTTTCTGCAGGATTAAAGGTCCCCCCAGCTGTGGGTGATAGCAGAATATGTCAGAGGTGACTGGTTCTAATCAAAGAGCAGAACCAGGTTTCTGATCAAGTAAAAGGTTAGAAGTTTTTATTCATGATTAACGATCTGTTTCAGGGGGAACCTATCAGGGAGAAGAACATGAAGTAGGAGGTTCAGGAGGCTGCATCTAGCCATTGAGGAGAAAGGGGGGAAATTCGAATAGGGAACAGCATAGAAAGCATTACATTTGTCTGAGCAAGTGTACTCTATTAGTGAACAATCCGTTAACTAGAAATGTAGAATAATTGGCTAAAATCAAATGAGAACTTTCCTGGTTTCACAGTGAGTATTGTTCTCTGTTTAAAGTGAGCACATTTTTCATACTGTCTGATTTTCTCTGTTCCCATCCTCTTTTGCTTTTTTTTAGCCTCTCTCTTATCTCTGTTCCTCTCTCAGCTTTTCTGTGACTGTCTTCCTTTCATATTTCAGTAGCACCTTTCAGATCCTTCTCACCTTCTCTTACATGGGACCCCTGAGACAACTGCACCAGATTCAAAGTTCTAAAAACAATAGTTTATAAGTCCCTCCCAGTATGTTTACTCTTTCTCAGTCAGGCAGAGGGACAATTGCTTCAAAGCCAAGACATTTAATGAAATAACTAAGAGAGATGTTTTGGAACAGAACATTCCCTGCCCCCAACAGGGGGCATATGCTCCCACAAATATACACCTCACCAATGGGGAGACTGAGCATGTGTGAGGAGGGCCCCATGTGTAGGGAATGGGCACTTGTTGTAGAAGATCAATATATGCCCCTGATGCCATGGAGTTCTAGAGTTTGGGGGAGGTCAGGATTCTTATCACTAGTTCCAGGGTTTCTTGGGTTGCTCCACTGAGCTCTGTTTGTTCCTTTCTCCATGGTCTGTTATCCCCCAGGCTACATTGCTCTCCTGGACTGTGAGTGACATTGTTTCCTGCCATTATCTTCTGGGCTTATTCCTTCAAAGTTGGCCAAGCTATCTCCATGTAAGTCCATGTTAGACCAATAGAGAATGGTGCCTAAAAGGGGCAGCTAGATGGTACACTGGAGAGAGCACCAGGCTTGAAGTCAGAAGAGCTGAGTTTATATCTGGCCTCAGATACTTCCTAGCTAGTGAGGTGACCCTGGGCAAGTCACTTAACCCTGTTTGCTTCAGTTTCCTCATCTCTAAAATTTGTTGGAGAAGAAAATATCAAACCACTCCAGTATCTTTCCCAAGCAAACTCCAAATGGGATCATAAAGAGTTGGACATGACTGAACAACAACACAATGCCTAGAACCTCTCCTTGAAGAGGGCAGGCTCATGGATCTCTAGTAATGACCCCTAAACCCAGCAAACAAAATTGAGACAGAAGGGCCCAGAGGAGGGCATTAAGTATGACAAAAGGTCTTGAATCTGTTTCACTGGAGAATCTCAGGCAAAAGCAGGTGAGATGCTGAGCTTAGAGGAGAGGAGACATAGGGAGGGCATGAGAACCATCCTCAAGCTAAGAGATTGGACTTGTTCTTCTTGGTCCCAGAGGATAGAGGGGTGGGCACTGGGTAGAAGCTTCAAATCAGAAAATTCCAGCCAGAGGTAGTGAAAAACATTATGTAGAAGTGAAATGGGCATCTTTGGGAAAGAGCAGAGCAGCCCTATCACTGAACCCAATTTAAGAAGAAAAATGACCACTTGGGTGTGTTGTAGATATATTGCTCCTTAAGCTTTCAGAGAAGCACAGTTCCACTTGATTGCTTAATCAGAGAGGTAGGACACATCTAAGCTGTCCAGAAAAGTGGTCTTATAAGAATTGTTGTGTTGCTAAGTAAATAGAAGGAATGCATAATTGAAAAGAAAAATGAAATAATTAACAAATTCAGATAGAAAAGTTCACCTAAATCATCAGCAACTAAATCCAACAGAAAGAGCTTGAAAGAGAAATTCCATTCAAAATAACTATAGAAACTCTAAAATATTTAGAAATATATCTACCAAGATACATCTAGTAATTATAGGCATTTGACTATAAAACTTTCATTGCAGAAATAAAGACAAGTCTAATGAATGGAGAAATATTAATTGTTCATGGGTAGGTCAAGCCAATATAATTAAAATGGCAATAGTACCTAAATTATTTGTTTTAAAGATGAAATTTAAATTACTTATTCAGTGTCATACTAATGAAACTTGTTCGGTCATTTCAGTGATGTCTCTCTTTTTGCAACCCCATTTGAAATTTTCTTGACAAAGATACTGGAGTGTTTGCCATTTCCGTCTCCAATTCATTTTACAGGAACTGATGCAAATACGGTTAAGTGACTTGCCCAGGGTAGTATAGCCAGTAAGTGTCTGAATACAGATTTGAACTCAGGAAGATGAGTCTTCCAAGTCATGCACTCTATTCACTGCATCACCTAGTGGCCCCACCAAACAAATTATTTAAGGATTGTTTTATAAGATAGAAGGAAGAATTTCAAAGATAACATTGGGGGACGGAGGAGTAGCAAAGGCAGGGGTGAAATATCTATCAATACATTATAATAAACATTTATTAAGTGACTTTTGTGTGCCAGACACTGTGCTAAGCTCTGGGTACACAAGTAAGATGTTCCTTGCCTAAAAGGAATTTCTTTTGTCATGGGGGAAACAACACACAAAAGGGAGCTAAAAAGTAGGGACAAAGAACCATGCCCCAGACTCTCAAGGTCTTTCTTAAGAACTTTGGAATTGATTGTGTGACATGAGAGACACTGGCACAGGACTGCTCAGCATAGCATGTCCACATCAGAAAAGGTGTTGTGCTCTATGATGTATGTGCAAAGTAGAATTAAAATAGCTCAAAGGAAATGTGAGATGTATGAATTTAGAAGGTCCCAACTCAGGGGCATGATGATGATGGTGGAGTCAAAACCAAGCAATGCAAATAGTTAGCAATCTCCAACTCCACCACAAAACATTGATAATTAAAATGGAAAGCTTAGACATCTGGCATAAAGAAGCAAGCAAACACAGCAGCTTAGTGTTTCATAAACTCAAAAGATTCTATAGTAAATGTTTATTGTAGTGTTCACTGTGGGGAAAGACTTACTATCTAATGCAACTGCTGGGAAAACCAGAAAGTAGTCTGGCAAAAAAGTAGGTCTACCTAGGAGTGGGGAACCTATGACTTCGAGGTGTGGACTGAGTCCAAGTTTCATAGAACAAACCGTTTTATTAAAGGATTTGTTCCGTCAAGTTTGGATTCAGGCAAAGTGTGGCACTTGAGGACCTAAAGAGCCACATATGACCCCCAGGCCATAAATCCCCCCTTGGTGCACCAACATCCCACACTTTATACCAAGACAAATTCCAAATGAATACATGACTTAAACATAAAATGTGACATCATATGCGAACTAGAGGTGCGAGGAAGAAATTGTCTTTCAGATCTATGGCATATGGAACAATATGACTAAATAAATAGTAGAATCATAGAAAATATAATGAACAATGTTGAATAGGTAGAAATGAAAAAATTTGGCACAAATTTTATGCAGTTAAAATTAGCAGAAAAATAGGTAACTGGGAAAATCTTTGTAATAAATTTCTCTGATCCCATATCTAACACAAAGAACCATTCCCCAGACTCTCAAGGTCTTTCTTAAGAACTTTGGAATTGATTGTGTGACATGGGAGACACTGGCACAGGACTGCTCAGCATGGCATGTCCACATCAGAAAAGCAGAATTAAAGTAGTTCAAAGGAAATGTGAGATGCACAAATTTAGAGAATCCACCCCAAATACGGAGAGTTTGTGCCCAACCTGCGATAGAACATTCTGAGCTTGTTTTGGTTTGATCCGTCATGGTCAGACACACTGTAACTTGACTCTAGCGTGATGATGCCATTTTGGTCCTCTTTGAGTACAAAGGACAACAGCCAACCAACAGACGAGTTGTCAAAGGCTAGGAACAAGAAGGATAGGGAAAGGAAGAAATATAAACTATGAGCAATCATATGAAAAATTTTCCCAAACAGCAATAATTAGATAAATGCAAATAAAAGCAGTTTTCAGCTTCTACTTCATATACATCAGTTTGGCAAAATTAAGGGAAAAGGAAAATGACAAATATTGTAGAGACTACAGAAAAACAAACCTACTAATATACTACTGGTGGAGCTGCAGATTCGTCTAGTTCTTGTAGAAAGGAACCGGGGCCTGTGCATGTTCTTTGACCCAACTATGCCACTACCAGGCCTATGCCCCAAAGAAATCAAAAAGGAAAAGGAACCATATGTACAAAGTGTTTAAAGAAGCTTTTTTCATAGTAGGTAAAAGCTGGAATCAAAGGAAGCACCTCTCTAGGGGAATGACAGAACAAATTGTGGCACATAAATGAAATGGAATAATGGTGTGCCATGAGATGGCACCACCATTTCAGAGGAAGCTCCGAGAACACATTTACGATGGATATCAATCCAACAGGATTTGGAGAACAATTGACACAGTGACACCCTTATAGAAAAAATAATTTTGAAAGGTTTTGGAACTGATTAATGCTCTGTGTGTGTGTATCTGTTTCTCTCTATATACATACTTATGCATGCATGTATGTATGTATGCATATGTATATACGTGTGTGTGCGTGCACATATATATTTATGTATATGTGTATATGAACAATTTAATTGTTCTTTTGAGAGGGAGTGTGGGAGGGAGAAATAACAATATTGCAAAAATAAACAAAAAGAAAGGCAGTTTCCCCATTGGCCACCAGATGGAATTAGGCTCTCAATTGTTCAGTGGATCCCAATCCCACTGACATATAGCTTTTTCTGTAAGCAACTAAAACTAAACTCAAAACCAAACAAACATGAATCTGGCCAGGCTCTGATTTTAAGCTTGGTGATCATATAGAAAAGGGTCCCAAAATATCCAAGAAATTTGTTTTCTCCATTGTTTCTTCTTTCTCACATCTGGGCTGTCCTCTCAGTCAAACAACCCCTAATATTCATAAGATTCTGACAATCAGCCCTCTGAAGCCATAAGAATATAGAAAAGTTCTGGACTCACTCTTCCAAAAGGAAGGCAGCTACTTCTCTCCCTTAACGTTCTAGGGCTACCCCTGGGAGCTTACAGCTATCTTTCTCCAATGCTATCAGCTCAAACCTTCAAACCTGTGAACCCTCCCTACAGTAGATAAATTCCATTTAACCCATTCAGTTATATTAGCTTTTGCAACAGCATATCTGAGAAAATAGAGCAGGGACAGATTTCTTTAGACATTTCCCAGACATACCAAAGAACACTTTTCTCACTCCCCATATAATCATATAATGAATCACTCTTTCCCCAAGATCCATTCCTCCTTTCAAATGGACAATCATTCTCTCAGAAGCTCCATGTTAAGAAACACCCCACTCCTACCCCAGCCCAGCCAGATCACTCCTTCATTTTGCTCTGGGTCCTGTTTCTGATTTCCTGAACTCTTCCTACCATGCCCCAGTATGATTACCTTCTCCTTCCCTGTCCTTCCCCCACTCTGCTTTTCAGCCCTGTTTTAGTGTCATCTTCCCTCATTAGAAGGTAAGCTCCTTAATGGCAGGCTCTACCTTTCTTATTGCTTCTATTTGTATTCCTAGAGCTTGGCACAGAGCAAGCGCTAAATAAATTCTTGTTGGGTGACTTGATTACCTTGGTGATAGAGGGGAGTGGCCTCAAAACTTTAAAGCAGTTTCTATAGCATTCACACCATCATGTTCTTTTCCAAATCCAACATAAATGCCAGATTCTGGATAGGTACGTGTCTCAGCTACATCTAGATTCAGTCAGATAGGTTGCTATGGATTTTGCTCTTCATCTTCTGACTTCAGGCAAATTTTAGCATGTAACCCAGCTCCTGGATCTCTAGTTCTGACCTTTTGAAGTATATAAAATCATATTATCTCCAATATTGGTTGGCCTAAAATAGGAAATACATGTTTATTTGGACCTGACCAAAGTGGAAATTACAAAGACAAAAGCAATAGCATATTTACCCACTTATGGATCAACATAGGATATTCCTGGGTCTTCATCTGTTCTCATCCTGGGTCATCTCCAGTTTCCTGATCTATATCTGGCCACTGGACCCAGATGGCTTTAAAGGAGAAAGTGGGGCTGGTGACCTGGCACAGCCCTCCCTCACTTAAATCCAATTCACTACATGTCATGACATCATCTTCTTTCTCTCTCTTTCTTTCTTTCTTTCTTTCTTCCTTTCTTTCTTCCTTCCTTCCTTCCTTCCTTCCTTCCTTTCTTTCTTTCTTTCTTTCTTTCTTTCTTTCTTTCTTTCTTTCTTTCTTCCTTTCTTCCTTCCTTCCTTTCTTCCTTCCTTTCTTCCTTCCTTCCTTCCTTCCTTCCTTCCTTCCTTCCTTCCTTCCTTCCTTCCTTCCTTTCTTTCTTTCTTTCTTTCTTTCTTTCTTTCTTTCTTTCTTTCTTTCTTTCTTTCTTTCTTTCTTTCTTTCTTTCTTTCTTTCTTTCTTTCTTTCTTTCTTTCTTATTAAAGGGACTATTCTTTGACTCACTTCTTAAACAGCCCTAATCATTGAATGGATGTTGCCTCAGTCAAAGTGAGAACACAGAAAGACCTTAGTTCAAAAAGACCAAAGTCACCCACTCCATCCTGGGCCATCTCCAATTGTCCTGATCTATTCTGGAGAAGAAAATGAGGCTGCTGACTTTGCACAGCCCTCTCTTACTTAAATCCAATTCACTTGAAAGTCATGACATCATCTTCCTGATGTCATGGTCTTCTTCAGAAACAAAGGACAAACCAAAATCTTCTGTTCTCATCTATTCACTAGAGCAGACCCAGATAAACAGATCCCAATTATACCAGCACAGGATTTGACACCAACAAAAATAAAGCAAAGAAGATATTGGAGTATGATACTACAGGAAGAGGAAAGGAGTGTACAGCCAAAAATTAGTTATTCTGAAAATTTAGGCATAGCCCATCAGGATGGAAACAGTCTTTTAACAGACCCAATTACATTCAAGCATTCCTCTTGAGCAAACCAAGCAATTGAGAAGCATCATTTCTTTAAGTTCCTACATTTGCCAGACACCGTGCTAGGCATTAATGATACAAAACAAAGATGAAATGGCCTTTGCTTTTAAAAAGCTTACATTCTCTCAAATGAGACAACACACACATATAAATATATACAAGATGTATGCAACATAAATAAATAGTTACTTTGAGGTGGGAAATGCATGAGCATGTGGGAGAAACATTAAAAACCTAGTGTCAAATGTGGCACTGGTGCTGAACATGGGATAAAACTCAAGTTTCTGAAAGGCAGAGATGAGGAAGAATTGCCTTCTAAACATGGAGTACGAAGGCATTGAGGTAGAAGAAGGAAAGTTACATATGAGGAACATAAAGAAAGCCAGTTTGGCTGGATTTTGGATGATGTGAAGGGATGTAATGCATGATAGAATTATAAAGGTACATCGAAAACTTGTTGTAAATGGCTTGTATTGGCAAACTGAGAAGGTTTTAGGGAGCTATTGAATCAGGTAGTGATATTGTGAAATCTCACCTTCAGCAGAAGATCTTTCATTCTCTGTCCCTTGCCCCCATCACTGTTAGTGCCTTTCTTTAGGGATTATTTCCATATACTCTATGTATATTTTTTTTAACTATTATGGTTTTTTTGTTCATCATGGTGAAATGCTTTATGTATCATCCAAATGCTTTACCACATATTAAGGGAAAGCAACATTTTCTCCTTGACCTGGGAGCTCTGGAATTTGGCTACAATTTTCCTATGAGTTTTCCATTTGGGATTCTCTTTCAGGAGGCAATTAGTGGATTCTTTTAATATCCATTTATCCTCTGGTTCTAGAATATCAGGCAGTTTTCCTTGATAAATTCTTGAAAGATGATGTCTAGGCTCTTTTTTTGATCATGACTTTCAGGTAGTCCAATAATTTTTAAATTGTCTCCCCTGGATCTATTTTCCAGGTCAGTTGTTATTCCAGTGAGATATTTCACATTGTCTTCTATTTTTTCATTCTTTTGGTTTTGTTTTATAATTTCTTGCTTTGTCTTAAAGTCATTAGCTTCCATTTGCTCCATTCTACTCTTTAAGGAATTATTTTCTTCAGTAAGCTTTTGGACTTCATTTTCCATTTGATCAGTTCTGCTTTTTAAGGCATTCTTCTCCTCATTGGTTTTTTGGATCTATATTGCCATTTGGGTTAGTCTATTTTTTAAAATGTTATTTTCTTCAGCATTTTTTAGGTCCTCTTTAGCAAGCAGTTGATTCATTTTTTCATGATTTTCTTACATTACTCTCATTTCTCTTCCCAATTTTCCTCTACTTCTCTTACTTGACTTGCAAAATCCTTTTTGAGCTCTTCCATGGCCTGAGACTCATTCCTATTTTTCTTGAAGGCTTTGGATATAGGATCTTTGACTTCATTGTATTTTTCTGGTTGTATGTTTTGATTTTCCTTGTCACCAAAGTAAAATTCTATAGTCTGATTTTTTTCTTGCTTTTTCTCATTTACTCAGCCAATTACTTGACTTTTGAGCTGTTTGTCAGGGTAATTTTCTGCTTCCAGTGGGGTTGAAGGGTGTACTGTCAACCACTTGATCCCCCCACAATCTGTGGTCCTAGAGCTTCAGAAATAGCTGCTGCTGCTGCCCCACTGCTACTGCTGCTGTGGGGTCCTCTGCTCCCTCCACTACCCTGGAGCTGGGGTCAGATCACTCTACTCTCTCACACAGGTCTGACACAGAAGGCACAATAAGGAGACAATACATTAATGTCATATATATTTTTTGCACTGGATTCCATGTGCAGAATTCCATTCAGGACCTGGCAGCTAGGAGTAGAAGTTGATTAGGAGACCTTTGATCAACTGATTTCCCCAAGCAAAGTCAATGATATTATACAGGCAACAGAGGAAATGAGGTACTAAACTCTCAAAATGCCAAGAAGTGTGTACATTTTGTTACCCACTTACAAGATGTGAATAAGTTCTTTAGTCACGGGGGAAGGAATTAGAGACAACTACCTATTAGATGATCAAAAGATGGATCAAACCCCCTGGTGGCCCTTTCAGAAGCAAGATGCACTTTCTGTTGTTACTTGAAGCAGGAAGTAATATAATCTCTGTCACTGAAAAAGAGCCATCAATCAAATGTCTGAGACCAGATTTGAACTCAGGAAGATGATTTTTCCTGATTCTAAGCTCTACCCACTGTACCACCTAGCTGCTCTTAATAAGAAATCACTCTTCATCTTTCGGTTAGAAGAGGATTTCTCTCTCTATGCTATGGGCCATGGTGTCTTGTAGTCGTTATTTACTCAGTAGTAGACATCTGACCTAGGGAGCTGAGAACTACGTGACCAGAAAAGATGGTCTGTCTAGTGGGAATTACCTGAAAATGTCACGAGAAGACAAAAAATTCTGGACTCCTCCAGCATCAGATACATGAGATGCCTCGGTCATATACACTCCCTAAATTTGTGCCTCTCTACCAGCGTCCTAATATGGCCTTTCTTTCCAATGATTCTTTTTTAAATTTGTGAGAGAATGAGCCCCAGATTTATGAGAGGATAATGCCACTGCTCATGTTATATCATTTTGGTAAATGTCTTTGCTTTTAACTCATATCTTCTGATTATTTGTAGATAAATGTGCTGGTGGGTGCATAAGGCTTATAAGTTATAGTTCAAGGGGGACAGACCCTGAGAGCATGCTGAACCTAAGGTAATATTCCCCCAGGAGAGCCAACCTGCAAGTTAATGGTCCCAAAGGAGAGCTACAAAGATATTACCCTCAGTTAAACTTTCTTAGATGGTTAACAGATTTAGGTTTGGTACGAAGGTCAAGGCAGGAACAGGGCTTTGTTTGGGGACCCGATTAAGAATTTCAGACTCCTAGAGCCGGAAAGTTACTTAGATCTCACTAGGCTACCTCTTTGTTCTTTGTACAAAGGGGGGAATTGAGTTTCTGAGAGAGACAGTGACTAGATCAGGTCACAGAGTGAATCAGAGGCAGAGTTTGAACTCAAACTGGGATTTCTGAAACTTGTCCTAGCCCAGGTCTGACGCAGCCTTCATTATCCACAAGAATCTGTTTCCTCTGGCCTGGTCTGAGTTTTTTCTCCTGCTTCTGCCACCTGACTCTGCTTCTCTACATCACACTCACCCTTTCCTATTGTTGAATTGGAGACCACATAGAGGAAAGAGCTGTTTCCCCCTCACCAGCACTCCCAGGGGCCAGCTAAATTCAGTGTGGGGCTTCCCCAGGCTATATGCTCTGCTTCTAACCAATGACCAGTCCTTGCTCTCTCCAGGGCCTGGAATCACCATGTCCTCAACCCTCATCACCCTTCTGTGCTTTCATGAGTTCTGGAAAGGAAAAGCCAAGAAAGCCTGGAAGAGGGTTAGAGTTGAAGGGAGGAATCTCTCAAAACTGGAAATGACCTTGCAAACCCCTGAATCCAGCATATAGTACACACACACACACACACACACACACACACACACACACACACACACACACATACATATATATACATATACACACATATATGTAAACATGTATATATGTGTGTATATATGTGTGTGTATACATTATAAAAAACACATTATTATAGCATTAGATACTGAAAAGGTTTTTTAAAAAAAATCCAATTCCCATTAAAATTTGATACCATAAGAATAACTGAACCTTTGTTCTTAATGTTGTAAATAATGAGCAAACATTATATGAATTGGAGAAAAGTGTAGAAGCCTTTCCAATAAAATCAAGGAGAAAGAAAGGATACTTATATTACCACTACTATTTAACACGGCTATAGAAATGCTATTGGGGGGCAGCTAGATAGTGCAGTGGATAGAGCACCAGTGCAGGAGTCAGGAGGCCTGAGTTCAAATCTCACCTCAGACACTTGACACTCACTAGCTGTGTGACCTTGGGCAAGTCACTTAACCACAACTGTCTCATCCTGGGTCATCTCCAGTCATCCTGATGAATATCAGGTCCCTGGAGTCAGATGGCTCAGGAGGAGAAGTGAAGCTGGTGACCTGCCCAGCCCTCCCTCACTCAAAACAAAGTCAAGTGCAAGTCATGTCATCATTTCTCTGACAGCATGGTCTTTTTTGGCAATGAAGGATGGACACACACACGCAAGAAATGCTAGTTGTATGAAGAAAATAAAAAAGAAATTAAAAGAATAAGCATAAAGGAAGAAATAACTAATCAATAAACATTTATTAAGCATGTACTATGTGCCAAGCACTGTGTTAAATTCTAGATAAATTATTGGAATTTTTTGCAAATGATGTAATGATTTACTTGGAAAATCCTAAAGAGTCAACCAAAAATCAATTCAAGTAACTAATAAATTTGGAAGAAATCCACATAAATCATCATAATTTCTTGTACTACCAATAAAACCTAGCAGAAAGAGCTAGGAATACACACACATGTATATATACATATACATCCATTTATATGTATATATGGTGTGTGTATACATATATACATGTATATATTATATATCATGTATGTATACATACATATATATACACATTTATAAATTAAATGAATTCAATTATAATTTTTTTCCTGAAATAAAGACTTGATAACTGAGGAAAGATTAATTGCTCATGGATAGGACAAGTCAATTTAATTAAAATGATAATACTACTCAAATTAATTAGTTTATTTTAAAAAATAAAATTTAATTTTTCAGCATCACACCAAACTACAAAGTACTGTTTTATAAAGTAAGAAAAAAATAATAACAAAGCTCAAATAGAGGAATAAGAAGTGAAGAATCTCAAGGATAATAATGGGGGGAAAAGTGGAAAGTGGCAAAGAAAATCTATCAGCACAAAGAGAGCAGCTAGATGGTGTATTGGATAGAACCCTGGGCTTGGAATCAAGAAGACTAGTTTTCCTGAATTCAAACCCAGCCTCAGACGCTTACTAGTTTTATGACTCTGGGAAAGTCACTTAATTCTTAATTCCTCATCTTTAAAATGAAATGAGAAGGAAATGGCCAACCACTTCAGTATCCTTGCTAAGAAACCTCCAAATGAGGTCATACAGAGTTGGACATGATTGTGAAACAACCGAACAACAAAAATCAATACCAGATCTAAAACTATACTTTAAATAATAATTGTTAAAAATTATTTGATCCTGGTTTTTAAAAATGCAGAGGTCAATCAATGGAACAGGTTAGGTATAGAGCAAATAGAAGCAAGCAAATACAATAGTTTAGTGTTTGATAGACCCAAAGATGGGAAGGGATAGGGAGGCACTCACTATTTGATACAAACTACTGGGAAAACTGGAAAACAGTATGGTAGAAATAGCTATAGACCAATATCCCTTGGTTCATACCAAGATAAACACCAAATGGATACATTGGTTAAACATAAAATATGATATCGTAAGCAAATTAGAAGAGTAAGGAAAAAAAGAGTAAGGACTATAGATGGTGGAAGAATTCTTGACTGAACAAGGGAGAGAAAGGATTACAGAAAATAAAATAAACGATTTTGAATGTATAAAAATGAAAAGTTTTTGCATAAACCAATCTAATGTAGTTAAAAATGGAAAGGAAAAAGGCAATTTTGGGGAAAATCTTTGATGTAAATTTTCTCTGATGAAGGTATTATATCCAAAATATATATACTATATATATACAATTCAAATTTATTAGAAACAAAGACCAAAGGATATGATCAGAAAGTTTTCAAAGGAAGAAACATAAGCTAAAAAATTGTGAAAATGCTTCAAATCACTAATAATTAGAGAAATATAAGTTACAATAACTCTGAGATTCTATCTCATACCCTGAGGTAGGCAAAGGTGACAAAAGAGAAAAAGGACAAATGTTGAAGGTGCTACAGAAAAGTAGGTGCACTGATGCATTACTGGTGGAGCTGTGAATTTGTCTAGTTATTCTATAAAGCATTTGGGAACTATGCTCAAACATTTTCCCAACTATGCATGCCCTTTGACCCAATTATTCCATGAGTAGACCTTTACCCCAAAGGAATCAAAAAGAAAAAGTATCCATATGTACAAAAATATTTATAGTAGCTCTTTTTATAGTGTCCTTGAATTAGAAATTAAAAGGGTGTCCACCTACTGGGGAGTGGCTAAACAACCTATGGTAAATGAATTCAATGGAATATTATTGTGCAATAAGAAATGATGAAATGGACAGTTTCAGAGGAAACTGGGAAGACTTCTATGATGTGATGGGGAGTTAAGTGAGCCAACCTAGGAGAATCACTTTTGCATAATGATAAAAAACATTATAGAGAAAACCAAATTTTGAAATGCTTTAAAACTCTGAAAAATGAAACAATAATCCTGGAGTCCAGAAGACTAAAAGATGAATCAAGTCACCCACTTTCCGACAGAGAGGTGTTAGCTTAAAATCCAGAATGAGATATACTTATTTGGGCATGCCCAATGTGGAGATTTATTTTACCAGACTGCATTTACTGTAAATGGGTTTTTAATGTTTTTACTAAGTTGTTCTATTGGAGGGCACAGTGAAAGGAAGGAATTTATAAAGGATGACAAGAAAGGAAGAAAGAAAGAAGAAAGAAAGAAAGAAAGAAAGAAAGAAAGAAAAGAAGAAGAAAGAAAGAAAGAAGAAAGAAAGAAAGAAAGGAAAGAAAGAAAGGAAGGAAGGAAGGAAGGAAGGAAGGAAGGAAGGAAGGAGGAAGGAAGGAAGGAAGGAAAGGAAGGAAGGAAAGAAGAAAGGAAGAAAGAAAGAAAGAAAGAAGAAGAAAGAAAGAAAGGAAGAAAGAAAGAAGAAAGAAGAAAGAAAGAAGAAAGAAAGAAAGAAAGAAAGAAGAAGAAGGAAGGAAGAAGGAAGGAAGGAAGGAAGGAAGGAAGGAAGGAAGGAAGGAAGGAAGAAAGAAAGGAAGGAAGGAAGGAAGAAGGAAAGAAAGAAAGAAAAGAAAGGAAGGAAGAAAGAAAGAAAGGAAAGAGAAGAAAGGAAAGAAAGGAAGGAAGAAAGGAAGAAAGGAAGGAAGGAAGGAAGAAAGAAGAAAGAAAGAAAGAAAGAAAAGAAAGAAAGAAAGAAAGAAAGAAAGGAAGGAAGGAAGGAAGGAAGGAAGGAAGGAAGAAGGAAGGAAGGAAGGAAGGAAGGAAGGAAGGAAGGAAGGAAGGAAGGAAAGAAGGAAAGAGAAAGAAAGAAACTTTAGAAATGTAGTTGGGAGAAGAAAATTGAAAGTAACAAATCATCAGAGAAAAAGAAGTAGATCTAGCATTAAGGTGTCTCTCCCCTGGGCACTAAGACCTATGAAAAAGATGGAGAGAATTAGAAATCCTTTGATTCAATTTCCCGAAGTACGAATGTGTTTAAACCAGGAAATACATGAGGGAAATGAGTCAGCAATGAGTCAATATGTCATGAGTAAGTGGGGCAAGAATTACTGAATAAGCCTGTTCAGCACACCCTACCCCTGAATTTTTCACCCCTGAAGAACTAATTTTTAAACAGAAAGTAATTTTATCATAAGTTGGATATTAATTTTGAAAGTGAAGGATGCCTAAGAACTTTTACTTAGGCTGGGTCTACATACACAAAATGAAGGGGAAAAAAATGACAATAATCCAAACAAAACCTCTACAATAAATACATCCTTTCCCTCTAGCTTCAACCACCGCATTATTGGCCAACAACTAAAATGACTGAACTCCCAGATTGGCCTAAGGTTTTTAACTATAACCCCACAGGGTGGATCTGATTGTTTTCATCCAACTACAACATATTTTCTGTATAGTGTCATCTTCTTTCATCCAATTATAAAATGCTTTTATTACCTCCTTCTCCTACGTCCTCCCCCTCTCCTCCTAAAACTATAAAAATGTTTTCATGGATCTCTTCGGTTGAGAAATCCACTGACCATCCCCCAGGGTGGCAGTGTTGCTACCCTCTTTATCTCAGTTAAAGACGCTTTATACCACAATTCATGGCTTTGATTTATTTCAGGACAGGACTTTAAACACATTGATCAAATGCACTAAACAATTTGAATGTGTTCCTTGGAGAAAATATTCCAAAAGGAATTAGTTGGCTCTAAGGAGAGAAGGGAATCTTACTACTCATGTAATAATGGCATTTACAGAGCAGATCACAAGGGGTGCTTTACATACATTATATACACAGAAAACCATTGAGGGTGGAAGTATAATTTTTATCCCAAATTTACAGGTAATGGAAAAAGGGCCAATATATCCATTCTCTTTCCAGGGGTCTCCTCTGCCATGCCCCAACTCTTCATCCTAAAACCTCAGTTTTAGGATTCACACATTAAAAATATCCTTCACCTTTGTGACCTCCAATTCAATAATTCTAGAATGTTCATTTAAGATGGCACCCATGTCAGTTGTGTCTCACTCCTCTCCAGGATACTATCTCAGACTTCCTCTACCCTGGCCCCTCCACTCTCACATGTGCCTCCTGCCTTCCATCTTGCTTTTATATATTGTCCTAGCACACTAGAATAGAAGCTTCTTGAGGGCAAGCTTTGCCTTTCTCATTGTATTTGCACATCCAATGCTCACACAGCACCTGGTACTTAATGTTTCACAAATGTTTGTTGACTGATTAACTATAAACTTGTACAAAGGTCTGCTGATACAATTCCCTGAGTATATAAAAGATGAGGAGCCTGTTTCTGGGAGAGTCATGGTGGCATGTAATGGAAGTGACTTTGAGTGACTTTGGAGAGCATACATACATAGACATCCTATAACTGCTTCTGGTTTATTACCTGCAATGAATTGGATTATGGAGACATTCAAAGAGCATCAGGTGGCCACTACCCCTCTCTCAGTTAAACCTCTTCTTTTGGTTCCACTCAATCTCTTTGGCTGACTTCTTCCTGCTTTGTGGCAACCAGTAAGAGTCAATGCTACAAATCACTCCCTGGTCTGAAGCTAATGTGTGTAGAATTAGTCCTAATCAATTTGAGAGAAAAAAATCATTTTATAATTGGGGGAAAGAAGATGATGCCATACATTGTAATTGGATGAAAAGAATCAGATCCACCCTGTGGGCTTACAGCTAAAATATCAGACCAGTCTGGGAGCTCCACCATTTTAGCTGCTGGCCAATGAGGCAGTGGTTGAATCTAATGGAAAAGGATGTATGAGAGGGAATTTCCCTGGGAGAATCAAGTTTCTTCCCACCACCACCTTGACCAGATGATGACTTTGTACATTTCGAATTTAACACAATCTAGCCTTCCCATCAACATCTGGATCAGAGTCCACCTGAAGCAGCAACAGTGTCCCAGTTTTGACAGCATTACTTGCATCAAGAGCAGGGAGACACAGTGAGGAAAGGCAGGTTTAGGACTCTACAAAATGAGGGCTCCATAAGGAGGGAAAAACCTCCCAATAACTGGGAAGCTCAATTTTATTCTTTGTCATACACGTCTTCAGTTTGAGCCCACTCTATTCAGTGACCTTGTGTACATAAGGTGAAGTTGTGCCCCCAGTTAAAAGCTACTAAACTCTGGATAATAACTCTGAAGTTCACTGGCTGGGAGCTCCTGAGTGACAGTTGTCAAGTCCTGAAGTAAACCAAAGCTGTGTGTTGAGGAATAAAACAACTTTAATTGAAATAATAGGGTAGCAGACCTGTCACTCGTCATTCCATTGTCACTGCCTTTTCTGCTGTTTCACAAACAAGATACTCCATCTCAACTTCCAGGCATTTCTCTGTCGATACCTCATACCTAGAATTTTCTCCCTCTTCATCACTTATTGTCTTCTCTCACTTGTTTTAAGTCCTAATTAAAATCCCAACTTCTATAGAAAGTTTTCTCAACTTCTCTTAATTCAGTTGACTTGCCTCTGTTGACTTCTTCCTATTTATTCTGTATATAGCTGATTTGTATATATTTGTCGGCTTGTCTACTCCATTAGACTGTGCACTCTCTGTGGGTAGGGACTGTCTTTTGTCTCTTCTTTAAAAAAAATTTTAAATTTAAAAGAAAGTTTCCCAATGCTTAGCACCGTACTTGGCACAGATGCTTTTAAAATGTTGATTGGTTGATCAATTGATTAAAGAAGTGAATGTTGTAAATTCATGGCATAACAAATGGAGTAAGCAGCACCTCTGTGAAGAACCTTGATTCTATGTTAAACCTCTTTCTGTTTCTTTTAGCAAATCTATCTAAAGTATGAAGTGAGTGTGTTTTACTTGTAGGTCATACAAAGCTGAGATGGAAATTAGGACTTTAATGGACAATGAGACCCAAGCTCATCACCTTACCCCTGGACTATTGCAGTAACCTGCTGGGGGTCTGCCTACCTCAAGTCTGCCCCTATTGCAGTTCATTCACCAACCACCTATTAAAGTGGTCTTCCTATATAGCACAATCACTCTATCCTTTTGGCTCTAGCTCTGGAAAGGCAAAAGTTCATTTACAGTGGAATACACAAGTTCAGGACTGATGATCCTGGCTTTTAGCTGCCATTTTTATGGTTAGCAGTAATTGCTTACAAGTCTGTTCAATTTCCTTTGCAACTGCTTTACAGTCAACTTTAGCAGTGGGATAAAGTCTCCATTCACCCTAAAAACACATATATTCTAATGAGAACATGCACATCATTCTAGCATTTAGTCATGTGCATATCTCAGACGGATTTTCACTTTTGATAATACCTAGTCTTTAGCTAGATCATGGCCTCCCAGAGCCCCACTTTCATTATGATACCACAAACTCTAGCCTTCTTGAGTCAGATGCTAACCAACTACTTGATATTTTTCCCATTCTGGCAGACTGAAAAACAGATCTATTTTCAAAATGTTACATAGTAATGTCCATAGTAGAGGCAATGTGGTTTTCAAGTTCACAGTCAGGGTCAAGTCAGAAAAGGGGGCAAGGGAAAGGAAGGAATCATCTCATCACCCTCCACTTCATGTCTCCAGGCCAATTATCTATGAACTCAAATTGCAAACACTCTGTCCTGTCTGTACCACAGCAGAACTTTCCTAATCAGCAGCATCTGGCCCTAGACTACTGGGTCTGGTTTTCCTTTGGTGGCATTCTAGCAAGTTTAATCTCACATCCAAAGAGCCTGGGCACTGAGATGTCTGAATGCCCAGGAAAAGGATGTGGAGTCCTCAGTGATGAAAGGGTTATCATGGCATCATATGTGGTCATCTGGCATGGCTGACTATTGCCAAGGAAACGACTCCACTGGCTCCAAGCCCTGGAGCTCCCTCTCCCATTAAGAAATGCTCTCACGTGGACTGGATTTGGTCCCTCTACAGAGAGAGCTCAGGACCTTTCTTGTCTCTAGCTCATCCATACTTGCACCCCATATATATGAGGTGGGATTTGAACTCAAGTATTTCTGACTTTCTCTTTGACTCTGCTCTCTCTCATCAGGAACCTCAAGGTCCACAGATCCTTGAAGTCTAGAGAATGGCTTGGTATTCATCTTCTCAGAGAATTATTCTAGCAGCCACAGAAGACTCATTCCTGCTGCCAATGGCACCAAATGAGGACTCCACAACTGAACTTTCATGTTTGCTGGTAAGGTTAATACTGATCTCAGTGCAGGGAGGAGAGTCAGAGATTTGCTACCCTCCTCCACCATCTCAACTGATATAGTCATACTGTACAATCACAGATGATGAGTTGCTGATGTGTTAATAAGATGCTAACTGGTGATTCCAATACATAAGGTAAACATCTCTCTGATTGAATTGAAAGGGGAAGTGTTGGGATTGGAAGTTCAAATCCGTGTGGATGGTCTCGGGTGGGTAAAAGTGGGACTTCTAAATCTTAGAATCTTACGAGGCCCTCCATGAACAGCGGGGATTCGAGGTCAGACTGAGCTAGCTCGGCTAGCTCGGGTATTTCCGCCTCTCCCCGGGAGATACGTGATGGGTGGAGTCTCCCTGCCCTCGAGGTCGTCCCGGATCTGGGCACACTATTGTTATCTAACAGCACGGTATTCAGATGCAAACTGTGCGGCTGAAGGTTAAGTAGGATTGAGGAAGCCTGAAAGCTCTCTTAGCACGTGAGGAGCCAAGAGGACAGTAGGCTCCTCTTCTCTTCTTTCCTCTCTCCCCTCCCCCTCTCTCCCCGCTTGTACTTCTACTTCCAATCCCTTAAGATCTTAGCCTCCTTAGGAAATCTCCCCCTCTTCCTCCTAAGGAAGAATTCCCCTGCACTTGTAACCGAGACCCTGAAATAAAGCTCAACCCTTGTTCGACTCTGGAACGTCCTTTCTCTCATATGAGCATCCGGTTTTGGCCAACCGAAGACCTCGGAGGTGAGGTAAGAAGACACGGGTAGCCCACACAGGCCTCTAGGCCTGGCAGGGAAGTTCCAAAGGCTGACTTGAAAATTGACCATACCCTTGAAGTCTTTAAATAGCTAAGTCCTGGAGGCAGTCAAGAAATCAGAGAGTCAGAGAGTCCAGGCCAAAATGGAGGTGACCTCTATACCTCTGTCATAGGACAACAAGCTGGGGAAAGGAAATGCTCTCCTCTCCCTCACCCCATCATTGGCCCATAGTGTCCAGCAGCAGAGCTAGTTACCCAGAAGGAAACATTACATCCTGCAAGCTCAGTATCAGCTTGAGAGACTTTGAAGCTCAGACAAGGAAATAGGTATACATTTGTCAGAAAGATAGATACAGAGAGGTCCTCACTCAAGGGAGAAAGCAGCTTCTCTTCAAAGGTAGTGTCTTGGGCAGCAGGAAAGAGATCTGGTCTTATACACCAGTGAGATTTAGCCCAGGGAATTCAGAGTTGAAATTAGGAGAGAATATACTGACTGGTATTCCAAAGAATTTGAGACCAGAGAAACATCAGGTAATGAAGACTCCAAGAGAAAAGAAGGAACATAGAAGTATCACAGGACCAGAGTTGGGAGTTGCTTTGGTCACATATATTTCCTAAAGGTGTGCTTCATTGCTCTCTACTTTAATTTTGAGCCTAATCTTCCCACGAAGTCTGTGTGCAATTCTGAAAGTGCATGCCCCAGATCTGGGGAGGGAAAATTTGTTGTAGCTACTGTTTCTACTACGATGTCTTAGTAAATGCCTTTGCTAAAAGTTTATTGCCTCTACTGCCTGAATATTGTGGGGAAAACTCTATGGCAACTTATGAACTACAATATTAGGAGTGGCCATGATAATGGAAGCCTCTCTTTGGAGGCACAACTAGTCAATGTGAGTAGAAGTTGGGAAAGGAGCTTACAGAGACTGCTGCATCAGGATCACCTGAGCAGAAAGAGAAGGAACAGCCATTTATTTAGCACCTGCTATGTGTGAGGTATTGTACTAAACTCCTCCTAAATATTATCTTATTTGATCCTCACAACAATAGGTGAGATTCTTCCCATTTTACAGTTGAGAAAAATAAGTCGAACAGAAGTTAAGTGACTTGCCCAATGTCATAGTTTAAGTATCTGAATCCAGATTTGAACTCAGGTCTTCATGACTCCAAGGCCACTGCTCTAGGCACTACAATATTTGGCTGCCTTAGATTCACCTAAATAAGCATGTGTGTTGGTGCAATGTACAGGCAGTTGCCATTGCTGCTACTATGAGCTGGAGTCCCTCCTTCCTCACATAAAGACCCAAAGAGACTTCACAAAATTTCAATAGGATTTTCACATGGTGGAAGGAGAGGAAGCCACAGCTGAAAGGGCCAAGTCATTCCTTCTGAAGTCAACTAAGTGGGTCATTCTTTCTGGCTAAGTGATCAATCCTCTTTGACACAACCCCACTCCCCAATCCCCATGCTGCCTCCATCTGACCCAGTGGGTGAGGTCATCCTAATATTGAGCACATCTCTGCCCCAAAATTGCCAGGAGAGGATAGATCAGCTCTACCCATTCCCCCTCTTGTCATAATCTAACAAGAGCAGATTAGGGGAGAAGGATGCCTTTCTTTGTATATGTTAAAGGATTACATCAGCCCAACAAATGTCAATCTTCAGTTCTGGTCAAGTCCTCCAAGCTCTTGGATTCTCAGTTCTTGAATTGTGTAGTTCCCAATAGAAACCAGAGCAATGGAAGGACCCACATTGTCTTGAGAGGTGGTTGGTTGCCCCACCTTGGAGGTCTTCAGAGGCTGGATGACCACTTGCCAGGCTTGTAAGAGTGGGAATTTCTTTCAGGGGTAGGGGTTGTTCTAAAGAACTACTGAGGCAATTTTGTGATTTCATAAAGAGGGTTAGGGACGATTTAGGATCAAGGACCATATTGATGAACTGTCCCACCAAGCAGCAGCAGCAGCAGCAAGAATAAATGGTCAAAGAATGCAGGTGAGTAGAAGCTGGCCTGCTAACACTGGCCATTCTATTGGGATCCCACACATGGCGGAGTTCTGTTGGAGCAATGATGGTACTGGAGCTGGGTAGAGGGTGGTTGGAAAGGTCCTTCAGTAATTGATTAGAGCAGTAGCGTCTCACTAAAACTGATTGGGTGGTCCATATTGTAAATGCTTTAAGGAGAAGTATCACCTGACCAAAAGTTTGAATGGCTTTATCTGTTATAAACTGTGTCAAAAATAAATTTTAAAAAAACTGATTGGACTTCAGAATCCCAAACCAGGGGAAATCTACTACAAGAGCACCTGGACCTCAAACAAGATTTGTGGGAAACAACATAAAAAGCAAGAATGGATGGACCTCAAGAGAAGGGATTGAGTGATAGGTATTGATCCTTTTTTTCCCATTTCACACTGTTTACTTTTTCTTAAACTATGTATTAAATACATACATTAAATACATTGTTTTCAAAGCTATCCTCCTTTTCTGAGCTTCCTTCCAAGTTTTCTTTTGTTCTCTCTGTACACTTTTTATTTTGCCTCCCTCCCTCCCTCACCCTACACAACAAATGCATGTGTGTGTGTGTGTGTATCTCCATACTCTACATAGTTCTTTCTCTGCAGACAGAAAGCATCTTCCTTCATGGGTCCTTTGTAGTTGATTGAGTATTTATAATACTCAAAATGACTTAGTCATGTAAAGTAGTTCTTAGAACAATATTCCTGTTACTGTGGACAGTGTTCTCTTGGTTCTTCTCATTTCACTCTTCATTATTTTTTGCAAATCTTTCCATGTTTTTCTAAAATCACTGAGCTCATCATTTCTTATAGCACAGTAATATTCTATCACAATCATATGCCACAACTTCTTTAGCCATTCCTTAATTGATGGGCATCCCCTCCATTTCTAGTCAGTAGCTACCACAAAAAATTGCTATAAATATCTTAGAAAATATAAGTTCTTTTCTTTTTCCCTTATCACCTGGAGAAATAGATCCACTAGTGGTATTCCTGGGTCAGAGGGTGTGCACAGTTTTATAACTATTTGGGCATAGTTCCAAGATTGTTCTCCAAAATGACTGGATGAATTCACAGTTCTACCAACGAGTTAACATCGCAATTTTTCCACATTCCCTCCAATATGTGTTGCTTTCCCTTTCTCTCATTTTAGCCAACCTGATAGGTATAAGATGATACCTCAAAGTTGTTTTAATTTGTATTTCTCTAATCTAATTTAGCATATTTTTTCATATAACACGGTTTTATTTCGTCATTGAAAACTGTGTGTTCATATCCTTTGACCATTTATCAATTAGAGAATGGCTCATATGTTTGTAAATGTGACAAAGTTCTTTATATATTTAAGATATAAGACCTTTAAATTGGAAACTGTCCCTCAAACTTTTCTCCTAATTTTGTTTTCCTTCTAATCCTTGTTACATTATAGTTTATTTGTACAAACCCTTTAAAATTTAATGTAATCATACTTAGATCATTTGCTAAGATAAAGTCAAAATGGATACACGACCTGACATAAAGAGAGATTTTACAAGAAAATTACAAGAACATGGAACATATTACTTATCAGACTTAGGGATAGGTGAACAATTTATGAATAAATAAGATATATTCTCATTCCTTCTATATCTTTTTCATCTCTTATTGCTATTGCTAGGATTTTGAAAACAATAATGAATAATATTAGTGAGAGTGGGCATCCTTGTTTCACACCTGATCTTATTTAAAAGGCTTCTAGTTTATCCCTATTACAAACAGGACTGATGATTTTAGACAAATGCTTTTTTATCAATTTAAGGAAAAATCCATTTAGACCAGTACTTTCAAGTATATAATATAGTTTAAGATCCAGTACTGCTAAAACTCCTTCTTTTACATTTTTTCATGAATTGCTTTGATACTCTTGACCTGTTGTCATTCCAAATGACTTCTAGTATTTTTTGTAGCTCAATAAAACAACTTTTTGATAATTTATTTGGGATGGCATTGAATAAATAGATTAATTTAGGTAAAATTATCTTTTTTAATATATTGGCTCTGCCTACTGAGAAAAATGACAATTTCTCTCATGTTAATAACCAATTATTATATTAAGACTAAGGTTTATGTCCTTCCTGTTTCTAAAAATCAGGAAGCCAGCCAGCCTTTGAAGGGCAGGGTTGATGATAAGATGAAATATTGGGCAAGATGCACCCAACTGGGAAAATTCTGAAATAATTAAAAGGAAGAGAAATTCTAGCCTAGGAGAAGTGGTGAATTTAAGCCTATTGTATTTTAGTCAGACAGATCTGAGTAGAAATGGATTCCCTCCTTTGTCTAGATTGTCCTAGATGGGGTAAGACTCTTTGTCCAAGACTGAGTGATCAGAGTCTTTTCCCCCAGATTCTTATTAGAATAAGCCCAGCTCTCATTATAATATTCATTCTCTCATTACTTGTTAACCAATCAGAATTCATATCCACCATCAGAAACTTCCACCTCCCTACCCTTTCAAGGGCACATGAGTGTTGAGCAGGTTCCATGAGGGGGTCTTTGTTTTAAGAGAGATTATCCACTCATCATAATTAATAGATTAATTAATTACCCCAAAACTATGTCTCTAGAACTTTTTATACATCACACTACCCATGAACAATTACTATATCTCCAATTATTTAAATATTGTTTATTCATATAAAAAGTATTTTATAATTCTGTTCAAGTAGTTCCTGGATTTGCCTTACCAGGTGTTTTATACATTTATTTTATTCGGGGTTATTTTAAATTAGGTATCTCTACTGATGATTTATGTGGGTTTATTTTATATCCTTCTACTTTGCTAAAATTGTTTCCACTAAATAATTTTTAGTTGCATGTTTAGGATTTTCCAAGTATATCATCCTATTGTCTGCAAAAAGAGATAGTTTTATTGCCTCATTCCCCATTCTGATTCCTTCAATTTCTTTTTCTTTTCTTATTGCTATTGCTGGCATTCTAATAAATTATTTTTGTTTTGACCAGAAACCCTGAGGGTCTTCCCTGTCCCAGATCAACTTTTTTTGACTAGGTAAAATTTTTGCCTCTTTTCTTACCTATCTTTAATCACTGAATGGGTGTTGCCTCAGTCAAACTGAAACCTGGGGAAAGACCTTAGTGTAGAAAGGCTGAGATTTGCCACTGCCTCCAGGGCCATCTCCGGTTGTCCTGATCTATATCTTGCCACTGGATCCAGATGGCTCCAGAAGACAGTGATACCGGTGATTTTGCACAGTCTTCCCTTACTTAAATTCAATTCATTTGCAAGTAATCACATCACCTCCCTAATGTCATGATCCTCTTCCAGAATGGAGAACAAATAACAAGCATTTCTAATACACTATTGAATAATATTGGTGATAACGAGTACTCTTATTTTACTCCAGATCTTATTGGAAAGACTTCTATCTTATCTTTATTACAAATAATGTTAGCTGATGGTTTTAGGTAGACAGTTCTTATCATTTTAAGGAAAAATCCCCTTATACCTATGCTTTTAAGTGTTCTCAATCGAAATGAGTGTTGTATTTTACCAAAAGCTTCTTCTACATCTGTTGGTATAATTATGTGATTTTTGTTATTGATATAATCAATTACATTAATAGCTTTCCTTATGTTAAGCCAGCCCCACATTCCTGGTATAAATCCCACTTGGTCACTATATAAAATCTCTGTGATATATTGTTGTAGTCTCCTCACTAGTATTTTATTTAGTATTTTTGTGTCCATGTCCATTGGTGAAATTGGTCTATAATTTCCTTTATTTTTGCTCTTTATTAATTTAGGTATTAAGTACCATATCTGTTTCATAAAAGGAGTTTAGTAAGACTCTTTATTTGCCTATTATTCCAAATAATTTACTTCATTTTGGAATTAATTGATGTTTGGTAGGATTCAATTGCAAATCCAAATTTTAAATACATCTGCTCCTGATATTTTTTTCTTAAAAAGTTCATTTATGACATATGAATATTGCGGCACAATTCTGAACCATAAAATACCACAGACTCTTCACATGAAAAGCAGAACCAAAACATTTATTCAGACACCAGAAAACCAAGACCATCACAGTAACAAAAATCTATACACAATAACAATGCAGAGAACAACACTAACCCCAAGCCTTCCCCCTGACAGGCTTCCCATAAATCTGATTCATTATACTCATCACAAGCAGGTTGTCTTAAACAAAGTCAGAAACAATCACAAAATCACTCATGCTTCCTAGGAGGCTGCATCCTTCCCAGCTCTGACTGTTCTCAAGACTAACTTGCTCTCAGTTCTGCTCTAGCTCCGCCTCTTCCTGCTCCACCCATTCAGCAAACTCCTCCCACCATAGGCTCGTGTGACCCAGGCAGGTCACATGGGTCTATTAATGAATGATAAGGATTATTACGTAACCTGTTCAAGTTCTTTTTATAAAATTGGTTTATAAGACATTCCATTTCCTCTTCTCTTAATCTAGGCAGTTTATATTTCCGTAAATATTCTTCTATTTCATTTAAATCATTAAATTTATTGGCATGTAATTGGGCTAAAGAATTAATGATTGCTTTATTAGTGGTGTGTTCACCCTTTTGATTTTTAATAAATGTGATTTGGTTTTCTTTTCCTTTTTCAAAATCATCTTACTAATAATTTATCTATTCTACTATTTTTTCGTAAACTAATTCCTGGTTTGATTAATTCAATGATCTTCTTACACACAGTTTTATTAATTTCACCTTTCATTTTTAAAATTTCTTATTTGGTTCTTAATGGGGGATGTTTGGTTTACTTTTTTCCTAGTCTTTTTTTTTAATTGCACACTTGATTTATTGATCTTTCTCTATTTTATTGATGTAAGCATTTAGAGATATAAATTTTCTTTTGATTACTGCTTTTAGTGCATCTCTTAGGATTTGATATGTTGTCTGATTATTGTCATTCTCTTTAATGAAATTATTGTTTCTCTGATTTGTTCTTTAATCCACTTATTCTTTAATATTAAGTTGCTTAGTCTTCATTTTTCTTAATCTGTGTTTCCATGCTCCCTTAATCAATTTAATTTTTATTGCATTGTGACCTGAAAAGGATGCATTTAATATTTCTACTTTTTGCATTTAAATATAAAATTTTTGTGTCTTGTATATGGTCAGTTTCTATGAGTGTTAACATGTACCACCGAGAAAAAGGTGTACTCTTTTCTATTCTCTCCAGATATCTATCATATCTAGCTCATCTAAAATTCTATTCATCTTCTTAACTTTTTTCTTATTTAGTTTTGGTTAGATTTATCTAATTCTGAGAGGAAAAGGTTAACATCCCCTACTAATTAGCACTACCACCTATTCGCTCATGTAATTAGACTTTTCTTTTAAAAATTTGGATGCTATAGCATTTGGTGCATATAGATTTAGTATTGATATTATTTCCTTTTCTATGGTACCTTTTATCATAAAGTAGTTTCCTTGTTTATCCCTTTTAATTGGGTCTATTTTAGCTTTAACTTTCTCTGAAATCATGATTGCTACTTCTGTTTTTTTTTTTGTTAACTGAAATGAAGCATAATAAATTCTACTTCAGGCTTTTATTTTTATTCTATGTGTATCTCTCATTTTAAATGTGTTTTTTGTAAACAACATATAGTCAGATTCTGATTTTTAATCCATCCTGCTGTCCAATTCTATTTTATAAGTTCATCCCATTCACATTCAAATTATAATTATTAGCTGTTTATTTCCCTCCATCCTATTTTTCTTCACTATTATCCTTCACTCTTTTGACCCTATCCCTCCTCACAGTCTGATTTACTTCTAACCAGTACTTCTCTAATTCCTACCCTTTGAAGAATTCCTTCGTCATACCCCCACCCTTCTGCTTCTTGACCTGTAAAAGCAAGGACCCCAACATACAGAGGAGGACTTGTACAGATTCTTTGATCTGCTTTTCTAAAGGGAAAGGCAACTTTTGAGAGGAGCCAGCACTTTAATCAAGCACATGTATCATCCACTTAGTTCAGGGAAAAAAACTCAGAATCCTGAATTTCAAAGAAAATACAGATCAAGAGACAGTGCTTCCAGCTGACATAAGCAATACATACATCACAGATCAACAGACAGATGCAGCTATCTGACCATTACATACATACATAGTTACCAGTTTAAAGCTTCCCAGAGTCTCATCTGGCACACAAACCTTCTTCCAAAAACTAAGCTCCAAAGTAAAACTTCACCTCTGTCTTTATACATTTTTCGGAGCCAGAGGGCATCACAACCCTTGAGAGCCAGCCCCTCATTAAGAAAAGGTGTGGGCCTTCCTACAAATCTTCCCTAATCAAACTCCCCTTAATGGGCAGGCCCATTAAGGGGGGGGCGGGCAATGTGTGAAGATCTTTAATCTCATTTTTCAATCAGAGACACTTGATTATACTAAAACAAAAACAGCAAAAGATCCTACTTTGCTTGCCACTACATTTCCTTATCCTTTCCCATAATCCTCCTACCTCTTTATAAAGTTAGATTTTTATACCCTTCTATATGTATATGTTTTTCCCTCTTTAACCCAGTTCTGATGAGAATAAAGTTCCAGCACTGCCAGACCTTCACTCCTATCTACTTCCACTGTAATAATTCTTACAGTCATGCCTCATTTGTATGAGATAATTGCTCCATTTTACCTCTCCCTACCCAGTTTTACTTTTTAGAATTATCTCATCATCTTGAACTTCTTCTAAGTATGCTCTTTCAAACTCCCTAAGAATAACATTCTTGAGTAGAGATAAGTATTTTAGCATATAAGAAATAAACAGTTGGACCTTATTGAATTCCTTTTAATTGGTCTTTAATGCTTACCTTATGCTTCTCCTGGATTTTATATGTCAAATTTTTCATGGAGTTTTAGTCTTTTGTCACAAATATTTGAAAGTCTTTCAATTAATTAAATGTCCCATTTTTTTTCATTCAGGACTGTATACAGCTTTGGTGAGTAAGTTATTCTTGGTTGCAAGCCCAGCTCCATTGCTCTTCAAAATATAATGTTCCAAGCCCTTCTCTCTTTTAATGTAGATGCTTCTACATCTTATATTATCTTGAATGTAGCTCCAGAGTATTGAAATTGGTGGGTTTTTTCTCATTGCTTGTGGCATTTTCTCTTTAACTTTGGAACTTTGGAACTTGGCTATAATGTTCTTATATGTTCTCATCTTGAGATCTCTTTCAGGTGGCAATCAATGAATTTTTTTTCTATTTCTATTTTATCATCTCATTCTAGAACTTCAGGGCAGTTTTCCTTAACAATTTATTGTAATATCATATCTGAGCTCTTTTTAAAATCATAACTTTCAAGTAGTTCAACAATTCTTATATCATCTCTTCAATTTGTTCTCTAGATCTTTTTTAATGAGATGTTTCATATTCTCTTCTATTTTTTCATTCTTTTGATTTTTTTTTTATTATTTCTTGGTATCTTATAATATCATCAGTTTCCCCTTATCTAATTCTAACTTTTAAGGAGTTATTTTTGTCCTTAAGTTTTTGGATCTCTTTTTCCAGTTGGTTGACTTTCTTTTCATAATATTCTTGATTTTATTAGATTACTCTTTTTCCCCCAAAATTTTCCTCAACCTCTCTTATTTGACTTTTAAAATTCTTTTTTAAGTTATTCCAATAATTCTTTTTGGGACTATAACCATTTGATATTTTTCTTTGAAGTAGGAGTGACTTTTTTAAACTTCACTCTCTTCTTCTGAGTATGAATCTAGAATTTCTCTATCCCCATAATAAATGTTTGTGGTTGGGTTCTTTCTTGTTTGCTTACTCACTTTTATTTTTAGCAACTTATTATATAGTCAGATTCTAGTCCTGAGGTGTGGTGGATGGTGCCTCAGGCTTCAGGTTTTTTGTACTTGTAGTTTTCTGAGCTCTGTCCAGGGGCCTGACCTCAGGCATTCCTCTTCACCAAACTGTGGCCACAAATGGTTATGCTTTCTGTGGTTCCACCATGGCTGCAAACTTTAGCTCACCCATATGTCCTAGAACTGAAACTAGGGAGTATGCTTTCCTTCAAGTTTCCAGCAAAGTCCCTGCCCCTCTGCTATAGCATTCACTGAACATGTGCTCAACTCCTCCTCACCCACAGCCATAGCTTGGGACCATCAGCACAATTGTGCCTGGCATCCCATAATACCAGAGAGTCCTTCAATTTTCCATTATTCAGCTGTCCAACTCCCACACTGTCCAGGTGAGCTGTTGTTGATTCAACTGAGTCTGCCTGGAGGTGTTTCCACTTTAATCTGACCAAAACTGAACCCTTGCAGGTCAGATCTTTCCTAAAGCCCTCTCAAGTTGTATTAGAAGGACAACTGTTTTAGCCTGACTCTTAATTATTTCTGCCACTCACAGTTCACTGTGAGGCAACATTTTACCTTATTTGTAGGAGAATTTTGGAGAACCTAGTATTTCCTTTTTTATTTCACCATCTTCCCAGAACCTTTGATAGGTGTTGATACTGCCCTTCTCTGAGACTCTTGCCTGGGTGTTAAGAGCAATAACTTCAGGAATAAGTGAACTTAAGAAAAAAGGGATTATAACTAATGAGGTTCTCTGCCCTGCCATATTGTTTCTGTAACTTAAATAAGCCTGTCCTGTATTAACAGTTTATAAACCTTGCTGCTTCCAGGAAATAATAGGGAAGTAAAGCTGGTGACCTTAAAGAGTGGTGATCCAAAGTGTCAATGGTCCTACCTGCATCCTACATGTGTAGTTAATCAATATATCAGTGAGATATGAGTGTCTCATTGCCTGTTATCTTGCCTTTGCCTTCAGTCATTAGATTAACAACCAGAAGTCAGCTGGGCAATGACCAGTTCCCCCCCTACAAGCATTTTCTTTAATCATTTTTTTTTGTTACAAGGGATAGTTCAGAACAATTTTCTAAAGGCAAACTGAAGCTAGTGAGGGTGTTTCTAAAACTGTACAGGATCTTATTCTGGGACCGTAGCTAGCTGCTATCTTAACACCCACACCCCCTACATAGCTAAGTTTCATGTTTTCTTTTAATTCTTTGGCTACCATAACAGAAAAATCCCTGCCTCTCTGCACTTGGTAAATACTTTTAAAAATACTTATTGAATTGAACTGAACTGAACTGAATCGTCCAGTTAAAGATAAGTTTGTTTAGGAGAGAAGTTATGTTTATGGTTAAGAATTAGGTCAGGAACTCAGTTTGTTTAGGGATCAGACTGATTATCTTACTTGCCTAGGGCTTTTAAGGGGGTTAGCATTCACTGAAGTTGGTTTCTACCCATTGTAGAGGTTAGAAAACTGAGTAGAGAGATCTAAGATTTAATCCAAGAAAACAAGCAAGGCAAAGTCAAAGTTAACACTAAAACTGGGACATGTTGGTATCTCATCAAGTCTTTTCCCCCAACTGCCCCAAACTGGGACCTAATTGTTATCAACAAGTCAGGTCCCTAGCACTGGCCTTTATTTCCTACCTTTATCTTTTGTCTGAGTCTACCACTCCCTAACACGCTCATTTTCTGTGCCAAGGTACATTCCATATACCAAAAATCACAGTGAGGAAGGAGCTCTTTAATCCAGTAGAGGGGCTAAGGAATTGGGAAACATAAAGCAGAGCTTTGTTCCTGCCACTTCATCAACCTACATGTTCTTGTTCTCCCTTTCACCAGAAGGAACCACCATGACCCTGCACACTGTTCTGCTGTGCCAAGATCCTAGCTATGGGGCTCTCAAGGTTGGAAGGGACCTTGCAGACCAAAAAGTATATCTCTTCTCCATTTTACAGAGAAGGAAACTAAGGCCAGAATGGAAGAAGTTAATACCCTAAAGTCATGCAACAAGTGAGGGCAGGGGCAGGGAAAGGACTCTCATGTTTTGAGCTCTAGCTGTCCTTTCTCAATCCAGCTCCTAGGCCTGGGTTCTGGGCCCTCTATCACCTTCCTCAAGAATTTGGTGAGGAGGATATGGAAAGTCATATCTAACCAAGGTTCTCACTGATAAGGTTGTCTCTGGGTCATAGTATCAAGAAACAAGATATTCAGTCCTTGCTTCCAAATTGTCCCTAACCCTCTTAATAGAGTCACAGAATCTAAGAGTTGGGAGGGACTTCAGTGACTCTCTGGAACAACCCCCAAAAGAAATCCCTGACAAGTGACACCCAGCCTCTGTTTGAAGACTTCCAAGGCTGGGGAACCAGTCACCTCCCAAGGCAGTCCCTGCAACCTTGGGAAGCTCTAATTGAATGGAATTATTGTTCTGCCATCACACCTCAATCTGCCTCTTTGTTACTTTTGCCTATTGATCCTGATTGTGTCCTATGAGGCTAAATACAGCAAATCAGATCTAACTTCAGACACTTACTAGTAGTGTGACCATGAGTAAGTCATTCACCTTTCTGCTTCAGTCTCCTCAGCTGTTAAGTAGGGATAATAACATATATAAAGCACTTAGAACAGTACCAGAAATGTAATGAATTCTCGTTCTCTCCTTTCTTCCTCTGTATGATAAACTTCCAAATACTTGAATGCAGCCATTCTGCACCCCACCCCCTTTGTTGATTATACAATTTATCCTGTATATAGTTTGTCTGTACCTAGTTGTTTTTTTCTGTATGTTGTCTCCTTCATTAGATTGTGAGCTCCTTGAAAATGAATAGAAGGAGTAAGAGGAGGAGGAGAACTAGAACTAGAACTAGAACTACTAGTACTACTAGTGCTATTACTACTGGCATTTATAAAATGCTTTAAGGTTTGCAAAGTGCTTTTATATCATTTTCATTTGAATATCACAACATCCCTAGGCATTCCCCTCTCTTTCTCAGAGTTCCCATAATTTCCACCCCAACAGCAAATTCCTCCCTAGTAGTGAGAATCAAATCCAGAATATAATTTATTCCTGTTGGTTCCTCCACCTTTTGAAAGATGAAATTACTAGTAAGACTTGTCAAGAAGTTATTATTGTAGACTGCATGCATGTGTATATGTGTTACCTATGGAGATTACGTTTCCACATTGGGTCTGTCTAGGAATGTATCCCTTGGAAAGATGAGTAAATGTCTCTAGAGTCTCCACTACCTACTGTTCTTCAAGGGAGGCTTTCATTCTTACCCAGAGGGGAAACAAGGGATCAGTACCATGAGTCTGACCACTCTGATCTCTTCAGAGAAAGGGTCCAAAACTAAAACTGCATCTATCTATTCACTGCACTAAATATTGTTAGTCTAGAGAAAATTATTTTACAATAATAATAGTGAATTAATGAAATAATCACAATGAACTCCTGATAGTTATCTCTTCATGGGAAGGAAATATCCAAAGCTATATGACTTGACCTCCTTCCCAACAAATGCCAGTTACACAGAGTAGTGAATAGGAAATAAACCCTTTTATGCAAGCCAATAACAAACAGAAATCAAAGTAGGTATACAGATGAGAATACATACCAGGTGGAGTAAATGAGCTCTTCCAAAGGCAGCAACATAGCTTAACCAAGAGAGAGTCCTATATCTCACTCAAGAGGAAATTCCCTGAAAGGCACCTTCTTTCCAGAGTCTTTCATTCCCTTTGGGACCTCAAAAGAATCTGGAAATATATGTCTTCTCTCTTTAAACAGGAAGCCAGAAAACCAAGTTGTCTCTTTTCTCAAACTTTCCCCAACTCCACCCCTCATACACTAGGAGCATTGAGTAATCAATTCCCTCCAATGAAGGGAGTCTTATGCAAATGGCTCTGAGTCTCCCATTTCCATTAACTACTTTGCTTTTTGCAAAATGAAGAAGGAAAAGAAAGTTCCAACAAGTGTATGAATAAAAAGAAGGTATTTCTATGACTGCCCCCATCATGCTGCCAAGCCAGACCAGCCATCAACTTTTCCAAATCTTTAACTACTTCCTTTATTTTTTCTGTTTCCTTATCTTTATTTTTTAGATGAATAGTATTTCATTTTTTCCAGTTACATGAAAGATAGTTTTCAGCATTCATTTTTGTAAAATTTTGAGTTCCAAATGTACCCTCACTCCCTCCTCTCCTCTCTCCCCAAGATGGCAAAGAATATGATATAACTTACACATGTACAATCATGTCAAACATATTTTTTACTTTAGTCATATTCTGAAAGAAGAAACAGAACAAAAGAAAAAAATTACAAACAAAAACAAACAAATAAGAGAGTGGAAATAGTATGCTTCAATCTGCATTCAGATTCCATCAGTTCTCAGTTTTTTCTCTGGATGTGGATAACAGTTTCCATCATGAGTCTTTCAGAATTGTCTTGGATCATTGCATTGTTGAGAAGAGCTAAATTTATCATAGTTGATCATCACACAATGTTAGTGCTACTGTGTACAATATTCTCCTGGTTCTGCTTAATTCACTCAGAATCAATTCATACGAGTCCTTCTAGGTTTTTCTAAAATCCACCTACTCATTATTTCATTTAGCACAACAGTATTCCATTACATTCATAAAATACAAGCTTGTTCAGCCATTCCCCAATGAATGGGCATCCACTCGATTTCCAATTCTTTACCACCACAAAAAGAGTTGCTCTAAATTATTTTGTACATGGAAATTCTTTTCCTTTTTTTAGGATCTCTTTGGGATACAGACCTAGTAGTGGTATTGCTGGATCAAAGGTTATGCACAGTTTGATTACCCTTTGGGGATAGTTCCAAATTGCTCTGTAGCATGATTGGATCAGTTCACAATTCTACCAAAAATGCATGTTTCCCAATTTTCCCACATTGTCTCCACCATTTATCATATTCCTTCTCTGTCATATTAACCAATCTGATAACTGTGAGTCATTTTACCTCAGAGTCATTTTAATTTTATTTCTCAAATAAATAGTGATTTAGAGCATTTTTTCATATGACTATAAATAGCTTTACTTTATCTGAAAATGGCCTGTTCATATCTTTTGAACATTTGTCAACTGGGGATTAACTTGTGTTTTTATAAATTTGACTCAGTTCTCTATATATTTTAGAAATGAGGCCTTTATCAGAAACACTGGCTGTAAAAAAAATTTTTCCAGCTTTCTGCTTTCCTTTTAATCTTGGTTGCATTGTTTTCGTTTGTGCAGAACCTTTTAAATTTAATGTAATAAAAATTATCTATTTTGTACTTCATAAAGTTTTCTGTCTCTTGTTTGGTCATGCATTGTTCCTTTCTCTATAGATCTGTCAGGTAAACTAGTCCTTCCTCTCCTAATTTGCTAATGTATCATCCTTTATGTCTAAGTCATTATTCAATTTGACCTTATCTTAGTATAGGGTGTGAGATGTTGGTCTGTGCCTAGTTTCTGCCATAATATTTTCCAATTTTCCCAGCAGTTTTTGTCAAATAGTGAGTTCTTATCCCAGAGGCTGGAATCTTTGGGTTTATGAAATGAGAGATTACTATAGTCATTTACTACTGTATCTTGTGTATTTGTATATTTTTTAAATTTTAGACTTGAATACTGAAACAAATACATAATGTGAAAAGAAAAAGAAAGATATTATAAATTTAAATATAAAATAGGAAAAGAAAGAAAAAAACATGTCACATGCACAGCAGAATGTAAGAGAGGATTCAAAATATACAGGAATAAATTTCCATTTCAATAAAGCCTTCATAATAAATACTACATGTTGTGATGAGAACTGTCCATCTTTTCTTTGCTTCCTTTTAGTTTTTTTTCCCTGCTGTAGACTTTTTACTTTGTTCTTTTTCTCCCTTCCTTCTCCCTCACCCCAGGTTGCAATTAAGTGTGGATATATTTATATATAGATATATACATACATGTATACATATATACACATACATAGATATATACTTGCATACATGCATATTATATATATATATGTACTCTTCCTAGCAGATTCTACTCTTAAAGTTTATTTTTATGTTATTTTTCCATCCCTCCCAACTCTTCTACTTTACTTCAATCCACTATCTTGTGTACCTAATCTCTTCCATTGATTCACAATTCTATTTCTTAGCCAGTACTAAATAGCTTTGATGATTGCCACTTTACAATATAGTTTTAGATTGAGTACTGCTAGGCTACCTTCTTTTGCATTTTTTTCATTAGCTCCCTTGATATTCTTGACCTTTTTTTCTTCCAGATGAAATAAGTTACTATTTTTTTCTAGTTTTATAAAATAACTTTTTGGTATTTTGATTGGTATGGCACTGAATAATTAAATTAATTTAGATAGAATTGTCATATTTATTATATTACTTCAGCCTACCCATGAGCAAATGATATTTTTCCAGTTGTTTAGATATGACTTTATTTGTGTGAAAAGTCTTTTGTAATTGTGTTCATATAGTTGCCAGATAGACTTCCAAATATTTTGGGTTGTCTATAGTTCTTTTAAGTGGTATTCTTCTTTCTGTCTCTTGCTATTGGGCTTTTGGGGTAATATAGAGAGATTCTGATGATTTATTCGGGTTCATTTTATATCAAGCAATTTTGCTAAAGTTGCTAATTATTTCAAGTAGTTTTTTGGCTGATTCTCTGGGATTCTCTAAGTATGAACTACAAAGAGTGATAGTTTGTTTATTAATTGCCTGTTACAATTCTTTTCATTTCTTTTTCTTCTCATTGCTAAAGCTAGCATTTCTAGTACAATATTGAATAATAGTAGTGATAATGGGCATCCTTGCTTCACCCCTAATCTTACTGGGAAAGCTTCTAGTTTATCTCCACTACAGATAATGCTTGATGATGGTTTTAGATAGATACTGCTTATTATTTTAAGGTAAGGTCCATTTATTCCTATGCTCTCTAGTGTTTTTAATAGGAATGGATACTGGATTTTGTCAAAAGCTTTTTCTGCATCTATTGAGATAATCATGATTTCAGTTGGTTTTGTTATTGGTGTTGTAAATTATGCTGGTAGTTTTCCTAATATTGAACCAGCCCTGCATTGCTAGTGTAAATCTCATCTGGTCAAAATATATTATCCTGATGATCAATTGCTATAATCTCTTTGCTAATATTTTATCCAAAATTTTTGCACCAGTACTCATTAGGAGTTTGGTCTACAATTTTCCTTCTCTGTTTTGACCCTTCCTGGTTTAGGTACCAGCACCATATTTGTTCCATAAAAGAAGTTTGGTAGGACTCCTTCTTTGCCCATTTTTCCAAATGGTTTATATAGTATTGGGATTAATTTTTATTTAAATGTTTGACATAATTCACTAGTAAATTTATTTGGCCCTGGAGATTTTTGTCTCAGAGAGTTTATTGATAACTTGTTCAATTTCCTTTTCTAAAATGGGGTTAAGTATTTTATTTCCTCTCCTGTTAATGTGGGTGATTTATATTTTGGTAAATATTCATCCATTTCACTTAGATTGTTATATTTATCAGCATAGAGTTGGGGGAAACAACTCCTAATCATTGTTTGAATTCCCTCTTCATTGGTGGTGAATTTGCCCTTTTCATTTTTGACACCATTAATCTGGCTTTCTTCCTTTCTTTTTTAAGTCTAATTAGTCAAAAGTTTATCCATTATACTGGGTTTTTTAAATAATACTAGTTCTTAGTTTTATTTATTAGTTCAATAGTTTTCTTACTTTCAATTTTATTAATCCTTTTGATTTTCAGGATTCCTAATTTGATGTTTAATTAGTGGTTCTTAATTTGTTTTTTGTCCAGCTTTTTCCAGCCCAATTTGTTCATCTCCTCTTTCTCTATTTTATTGATATAAGCATTTAGAGAAATAAAATTTCACTGAAGTACTGCTTTGGCTGCATAAATTTTATGTTCTCTCATTATTGTCATTCTCTTTGATGAAATTATTGATTGTTTCTATGATTTCTTATTTGGCCCAATCATTCTTTAGGATTAGATTGTTTAATTTCCAATTAATTTTTAATTTGTCTTTTTATGACTTTTAATTACATGTAATTTTGATTGCATCATGATCTGAAAAGAATGCATTTAATATTTCTGCCTTTCTGCCTTTAATTGTGAGGTGTTTATGCCCTAATACATGGGCAGTTTTTGTGTAGGTGCCATGTTCCGTGGAGAAAAAGGTGTATTGTTTTCTATCCTGATTCTATTTTCTCCAGAGGTCTAACATATCTAACTTTTCTAAAATTCTATTCATCTCCTTAACTTCTTTCTTGTTTATTTTGTGTTTAGATTTATGTAATTCAGAAAGGAGAAGGTTGAGGTTCCCCAATAGTATGGTTTTATGCTCTATTTCCTCCTATAACTTATTTAACTTCTTTAGAAATTTGGATGCTACACCATTTGGTGCATATATGTTTAGTATTGATATTACTTCATCATCTGTGGTACTTTTTTTTTTTTTTTAGCAATATGTAGTTTCCTTTTTTGTCTCTTTTAATGAGTCTTATTTTTGCTTTTACTTTGTCTGAGATCATGATTGCTATTCCTGTGGGTTTTTTTTTTTTTACTTCAGCTGTATAATATATTCTACTCTAGCCTTTTACCTTTACTCTGTATGTTTCTCTGCTTCAAATGTGTTTCTTGTAAACAACTTATTGTAGGATTCTTGTTTTTAATGCACTCTGCCATGCATTTATGGGAGAGTTCATCTCATCCCATTCACATTTACAGTTATGATTACTGTGTATTTCCCTCCATCTTACTTTCCCCATTTATACTTTTCTCTCTCTTCTGCTTTCATCCTGTTCTTTTCCACCATTATTTTGCTTCTGACTACCTCCTCCCTCAATCTGCCTTCCCTTCTGTGAATACCTCCGCCTTTTTTCCCCCCTTCCCTTCCTGCTTCCCTGTATGGTAAGATAGGTTTCTATACCCAACTGAATGTATATGTTGTCCCCTCTTTGAGCCAAATCCACTGGGAGTAAGGTTTAAACAATGCTCACCTCCCTCCCTTTTTTCCCTTTTCTGTAATAGGTCTTCTGTGCCTCTTCATGTGATATAATTTTCCCCATTCTGCCCCCCTTTTCCTCTTTACCCAGTACAATCCTTTTTGTCACCACCTTAATTTTTTATGTCATCACATCACAGAAAACTAATATCCAGACTCAAAAAGTTATAAGTAGTATCTTCTCATGTAGGGATGTAAACAATTTAATCTTATTGAATAATATGGGTTTCTTTTCTTTCCTGTTTACCTTTTTCTGCTTCTCTTGAGTCTTACATTTGAAGACTGAATTTTCTGTTTGGCTCTAGTCCTTTCATTAAGAAAGTTTGAAAGTCTCACATTTCATAAAATGTCCATCTCCCTCCCCCCACCCCTAACCAAGAGATTATGACAATTTTGCTGGATAGTTGCCTCTTGGTGGTAATCCAAGCTCCTTTGCCTTCTAGAATATAATATTCTAAACCCTCCAATTCTTTCATGTAGGAGCTGCTAAATCCTGTGTAATCCTGACTGTGGCTCTTTGATATTTGAATTGTTTCTTTATGGCTGCTTGCAGTATTTTCTCTTTGATGTGATAGTTCTGGAATTCGGCTACAGTATTTCTTGAAGTTTTCATTTTTAGATCTCTTTTAGGAGGTGATTGGTAGATACTTTCAGTGACTATTTTACCCTCTGATTCTAGGGTATCAGGGCAGTTTTCCATGATAATTTTTTGAAAGATGCTGTTCAGACTCTTCTTTGGATCATTGCTTTCAGGTAGTCCAATAATTCTTAAATTATCTCTCTTGGATCTATTTTCCAGGTCAGTCATGTTTCTAATGAGATATTTTACATTTTTTCCTATTTTTTCATTCTTTTGATTTTGTTTGATTGATTGTTGATGTTTCATAGAGTCATTACCTTCTACTTGCCCAATTCTAATTTTTAAGAAATAATTTTGTTTTCATTGAGCATTTGTACATCTTTTTCCATTTGGCCAGTTCTGTTATTTAAGGATTTTTTAGTGGATTTTTTTCCATTTGGTCAATTTTATTTTTTAAGGAGAGGTTTTCAGTCAATTTTGTGCTTCCTTTTCCAAGCTGTTGGCTCTTTTTTCATGATTTTCTGGCAAAACTCTCATTTCTTTTCCAATTTTTCTTCTCTTTCTTATTTGATTTTTAAAATACTTTTTGATCTCTTCCAAGAGGACTTTTTAGGCTTGAGACGAATTCACATTCTTCTTTGAAGCTTCATGTGTAGGTGTTTTGACGTTGTTGTCCCCTTCTGAGTCTGTGTTTTGATCTCCCCTGTCACCACAGTGGTTTTCTATGATCAGGGTTCTTTTGTGGGTTTTTTTTTTTATTTTCCAACCTATTCATGACTTTTAAAGTTGAACTCTGCTCCTGGAGTCCATGGGGCATTGTCCCAAGCTTCTTGCACTAGGGATCAGGGGTCTGTTCACTGACTTTCTACTTGGAGGCCTCAAGGACTGGCAGCTTGCCCACTGCACTGAGGTTTCCAGGCCTAGTCATGCCTGTGGTGCCAGAGATTCTGGGGCTGGCAGTTTGCCTGCTGCACTAATCCTGGAGGCCTCGCAGCTGGTCTGCTGAGCCAGAGCCACAGGGTCTTGGTTGCTGATATGTGCTGTGTCAAAGAGTCTCCTGCTGGCTTGCCTGGATACCACCTCAGCTGGTCTGGGCTCCCCGTTTGCTCAGCTGAGACAGACCTTTTCTACAGTCCTTCTAAGTTATCTTGGGTTGGAAAATAGTTTTCCCCTGTCTTTGTGTGGGTTCTGTCACTTAAGAATTCATTTAGAGGCTTGATTTAATGTTGTTTCAAGGAAAACTGGGAAAAACTCAGTCAACTTCCTGGCTTTTCTCTGCCATCTCAGCTCTACCACTTTATCTCCATCTATTTCCCCTTTGTGTCCAATATCACTTCTGTTTTTGCATTTTTGACTTTCATCCAAACACTCTCTACAATCCTTTCCCTCCACCACCACCCCCAATTCATAGATTTCCTCATATGCTACACTCACTCTGCCTGTCCTCTTTCTTGCATATGAAGGCATCCCCATCCAGAACCATGGTCCAGTCATGAACTATTCATTTCATTGGAGTCTCAGTGACTCCTGGGAGTCAAATGCTCCCCCCTATGTGAGGCCCTCTGATTCTTCCTGTTTGTTGCCTAAACTTTGGGCATTTGGGAATAGAGTCCTGTGATCATCTTTTTTTATTCCTGCCTTATTTCTTGAATTTTTGTCTTCTGAGGGTTTGTGGGCATCTCTGAGCTGCTGCTATCCTTTCCCCTTCTCTGTGGCTACTCCCTGTTATAGTGGTTTCAGGGGATATACATCAGCAATCTTCAGCCTCTCCCATCCCTTATTTTCCTTTTCTAGGGCATCTGGAAAGGAATATTGAAGGTCAGACTGAGGTGACTTTTAGAAGGGCTTGTAAGGGAAGTCCAGAGAGACTTTGGTGAATAAATACCCTTGAAACTATTTTTTGGAACACTCCCCAGACCCTCCCTCTAGGCCAATGCAGAGTCTCTGTGATCCCCATGGGGACACAGATAAGTGGCACAGTGGATAGAGAATAGGAAAACCTGAGTTCAAGTACTACCTCTGACATTTACTGACTGTGTGACCATGGGCATTCAATCTCTCTCATTTGTAAAATGTGGATGGTAATACTACCTGCCTTCCAGGATCGTCATGAAGATCAAATAAGTTAAAATATGAAAGGTGCTTTGCAAAATCTTAAAGCACTCTACAAAAAGCTATTGACTATCAATGCAGGGTCCCCACTTGAGCTGAGCTGTGTCATCTGGTTAGAAAGTACCTGGGCCTGGGAGTCATGACCTACCATTATCTATGATGTGGAATGGAATGAATATTCATAGGTACCCACTTGTGGTTGACTTTGGGTATAGGATGAAATATACACTGTCAGTCTCTGTATAAGCTGGTTTGGGTTAACTTTGTTTTGGTTTGATTTGTTTTGTTTTCATAAGAGAAGTTGCCCTGATGATGTAGGGAGGGAGGAGCAGTCAGAATTATATCTGAAAATAAGTGTGACCTAAAAGCAAACTAAAAATAGAAAAAATAATAATGTATCCAGGCTTACAACTGTACTGAGGGCACACAGATGAATAAATACAAGGTCATTTGAGAAGAGAGCAAGCATAGATATCCCAAAACATCTGGAGAGGCTTTGCCAAGGAAGCTGTGTCCTGGAATCCCTCAGTTCATCCAGGAACTCCTCCTTGCTCCCTTTTCAGGCGCTGTCTTTTCTGGAAATGAGTCTGAATCTCTTTCTCTCAGCTCTGATTCCCTCCATCCATTTATCTGACTGTAGCTTTCCCTTTTCAAGTTCAAGTCCTTGGAAAGAGCCCAGGCCTACAATTAGCTTCAGGTGGGCTGAGAGGGAAATGTTTGTCATCTTCGTAGGGAGACTTCATCAACCGCAGAACAAAAGGTCAAGAAGGACCCATAGCCTTGCCAATGCAGAAAGACTGCCTCTACTTCCTGACCTCTCACACAGTGCTCAAACTCTAGTGAACTGGTTTCCTTCCAAAGCCACACTCCTAATGACTAAATATGACAGATTTTCTGAGACTTCATTCTTCTTGAGCTCTAAAGCCTTTGGCGATGTGAAAGGCTCCCCCATCTTTTGTGAACTAAGACAATCCAGTAAGGATTCTGTAAGCATCAACAATGTTCAAGGTGGTGCTAAGCACCAGAGATGCCAAAACAAAACCAAGACAGCCCCTTTTCTTAAGGAGCTTATGTTGGGGCAAGGGGAGGTAGAGAGGGAATAGTTCATGTAAGCAGAGAGGTTATAACTAAGGGTATCAGGAATGGTATTCCTGGGAGAGACCCATGAACTGAGTCTTGAAGGAAGCCAGAGATCCTAAGAGGTGGAAGTGAGGAAGAATGGAAATACCAAACAGGTCGGTTATCTCTTCATTTCTCACTCAGCTGCACTGCACTGGACTAGACTCCATCTTGCTCCCATGCTAAGAAACTTCCCTCCTCTTCCTTCTTTAGCTTTCTTTGGTATGTTGTTTTCCTCCATTAAACTGTAAGTTCCTTGAAAACAGGAACTGTCTTTTTTATCCTCCACACAACACAGTGCCTGATGCATAACTTAATAAATGTTTATTGACTGAAAAACTAACTGAATAGTTCACCAAGATCAATATCTTCTGGTTATATAGGACAAAAATTTATCTCCTCACTCTGTCTATAGTTGTCTTCTCCAAGATGTGTTCAAGTAGCTGTAGGAGACATTTCTCACAGTCCATCAAGTGAGGGAGACAAGAGTTCCTGAATCAAGACTTCAGAAAAATCCATCTTCCAGAATCTATTTGCAGTCACGTATACTCAGGGAAAAAAATACAGAAGCAGGAAAAGCTATCAAAGACATGAGGCCCAAGCTAAGTTCACTTAGATATTCCTGAGTGGGGAAGTCCCAGGATGAGAAAGAAAAAGAGACAAAGAACCAGTAACACTCTGACACGTTCCAGAGAAAAAAAGAGGAGAGACCTCCAAAGATCAGAGTCTCTTAACTTGTAGTTCAGTGACCATTCCTCTCCAAGGCAACTTTGATGTAACCACTCTCCTCTGGCTGCCAGAATGTGGGGCCAAGGAATTGTTTCATCAAACCAGAACCTCCAAGTCTCTCACCACTGAGTCAGTACAGGTGGCCCTTTGGAAAGGGTCAGGGTGAATGTATCACCATAAGAGAACCAGCTCTAAAGACAATACATGTGGCATGCAGAGAAGGAACCAGTAGACAAAGAGATATTGAAAATTGAGGAGAATAGTCATGAGTAGAACAAGTTCACCTCTGGAGAATGGATCTTAATGAAGGGCTCTAAGGAAAAGCAAAGCAAAGAACCAAAAATTAAGAGTTTCTCTCAATTAAACAAAGACTAAACACATTATGATATACAGATAAAATTGAATATTATTGTATGGGATGAAATGGACTGCAGCAAGATGAAGAGAGTAGAACCAGGATTATCCCATAATAGCAACACGTAAAGGTAATCCACTTTTCAAGATTGAAGAACTCTGAGACAAGCGATGACCAATCATGTTGCAGCATGTTATCCATCTCCTAACAGAGAGTGGATGGACTTAAGGGACAAAAGGAGATATTTTCAGACATGGCAGCTTTGGATTTGTTTCACCGACCTGTGCTTTCTCTTTTTAGCTTCTATTTTACTTTTCAATTGCAAGTATTTATTTTCTCTCCCTCCCATTTATCCCCAGTTTTATAGGGGGGAGGTAAAAACCCTTGTAACATATATGAAGAATCAAGCAAAACAAATTCCATATTGGCCATGTCCAATCACTCTTCCTTCAGGAGGTGAGTGGCATTCTCCATCATCAGTACTCTGGAATTATGGTTGATCATTGCATTCATCACAGTTCTCAAGTCTTATCCAAGTTATTGTCTTTACTGTGTTGTTGTAGTAAAAATTGTTCACTTCATTCTGCATCAGTTCGTAAAATTCTCCTTAGGTTTCTCTGAAACATTCATTTTTTACCCTTTCTTTACAACACAAAAGTATTCCATTATATTTGTATACCATAATTTTTTCAGGCATTCTCAACTGATGGGCACCAACTTAGTTTCCAGTTCTTTGCCACCACCAAAAAAAGAAGCTGTTATAAATAAATGACTATATACAGATATGCATGCATATACGTACATATATATGTACATATATACATACACACACACATCTACAGATACTTTTCCTCCTTCTTTGATCCCTTGGGATATGAGCCAAGGAGATGTATCACTTGGGTCAAAGGAAATGTACGGTTTAGTAATGTTGGGGGCATAGTTCCCATTTACATTCCAAAAAAGCCTGGACCAACTTGCTCCACCAACAATGCACTGCACTTATTTGTAACAAATATTGGTTTTTGTAATTGTCATCAAAGATTCAGAGGGCTTGCAATAATAATTCCCCCACAAAAAAAAAGGGAAAAAAGAGGGCCACTTAAATATTATTTGAAACTGCACAGAGAACGGCTATAAATATTTTTGTAAATATAGAACCTTCTTCCATTTTTTTAATCTCTGTTAGGTAGAGGGGGGTCAAAAGTTATGCACTGTTTAGTAACATTTTATGGATCATTCCAAACTGATTTCCAGTATAGTCATATCTTTTTATATTTCCATTAATGTGCCTGTTTTCCCACAGTCCCTCCAACATTTTTTGGTTATCTTTGTCACTCTGTTGGGTGTGAGGTGGGACCCCAGAACTGCTTTAATTTGCATTTCTTTATTGAGTGATTTAGAACATTTTTTTCACTTGACTACAGATAGTCTGAGTTTATTCATTGGAGAAATATCTGTTCATATCCTTATCATTTATCATTTGGGGGATGACTTTTATTCTTGTCCATTTGTATCAATTTTTATATATCTTGGAAATGAGACCTTCATCAGAGAAACTTACTGTGACTTTTTTACCCAGTTATTTCTTTCTCTTTTAGTCTTAGTTTGATTGGATTTGTGGATACAAAATCTTCTCTAATTTTATGTAATCAAAATTATCTCTTTTCTTTTCTATGACTCTCTCTAGCCTTCTTTTGGTCCTGAAATTTTCTCTTTTCCATAGATCTGATAGCCTTTTCATCTGTTTTTTTTTTTTTAAATAATGTAATCTTTTTTGTTGAGGACACATATCTGTGTGGTACTTACTTTGGCATAAGGTGTTATGTGTTCAACTAAATTCAGTTTCTCCCACACAGCTGCCCAATTGTCATCAGTTTTTGTCAAAAAAGACTGTCTTCATGCCAGTAGTTCATTGAATATTAAGATATTAGATACATTTGCTTCTGGACTAAAATATTTTGAGAATTACTGCTTTGTAGCATAATCTGAGACCTCCTGTCTTTCCACTACTGCTCATTATGTCCCTTCAGATTCTTGATCTTGTTAGCTCCATATGAATCTCATTATTATTTTTCCTGGTTCTACAAAGTAGAACCTGGTGGTTTGATTGGTATGGTATTTAATCAGTAAATTAATTTAAGTAAAATTGTCATTTTCTTACATGAATTTATCCTACCCATTATCAATTAATATTTTTCTAGGTTCATTTTTATTTTTGGAAATACTAGTTTACAGTTGTATTTACATCGTTTTTGTATGTAGCTTGGCAGGGAGATTCTCAAGTATTTTATGCAATTTCTTTTTCTATCTCTTCCCTCTGGGTTTTCTTGCTATCATATAGAAATACTCATAATTCTGTGGATTTATTTTATATTCTGTAATCTTGTTGAAGTTATCATTTCTGTGCTTTAAAAAACATTCACTTCTTTCATTTAAGTTGTCTGTTTTCTTGATATATCACTGGGCAAAAAAATTCTAATAATACTCTTTATTTCTTATTCATTTGTTGTGAATTCTTCTTTTTCACTTTTGATACTGATTGTTTGGTTTTCTTTTTTTTTCTTTTCAATCACATTAGCTGGTAGTTTAGCTATTATCTTGTTAGGGGCCCCTTCCCCAAAAAATTGGCTCCTAGCTTTATTTATTAATTCTATCCTTTTTTTATTTTCAATTTTGCTTGCCTCTCCTTTAGTGCTCATGATTTCTATTTTGGTCTTGATGGGGGCTTTTTAATTTATTAGTTTTCTAACTAATTTGCTTCTGCCTTTGTGTCCACTGGGGAAGTGTGATATGGTGCTGTCGACCTGAAAGTTTCTTTAAAGGAGGTAAACAGACTGGGTGATTTGTAAATTCGTATTGTTTATTCTCGTAAAGCTAGTTGAAGCTAGCGAGCTTGTACATGCAAGGAGCCAAAATGTAAATTCTGACTGGCTGATAGAAGAGTGACCAGCCTTAAGTATGTTTTAGGACAATCCCAACCCAGGGTCTCTATGTCACTCAAATTTTTGATATCCATATATGTTTAATCACATTATAAGAAAGGAATTTTCCTAATTAAATAAGTGGTAAATACAAGAAGATAATAGGGTGGCCAAAGTGAAATTACGACCAAGTATATCTGTTTTCTTTACCATTAATATGGCATAACATAGTCTGTGTCCATAAAATAAAAATATTAAGATAATAAAAAGTCCTATTATTCAAGATAGTGTCTTGGGTTAAGGGTCTCATCCTTAATGGTTATAAACAGGAAACATGATCTTAAGTCAGCCCCATCTGGCCTTGTTGACATAGGAAGAGGCACTCTCTGAGTTTCCTTCAGCAAACAAAGAAGCTATTAGGTTCAGGTTCTTCTTCTCATTAATGAGTTCAGGCTCTGGCCCTTATAGACATTATTAAATTGATATCAAGTGATTGTCAGTACACAGAGAGCTGGCATCCAAAGGGGGAAGACTTGAGTTTCAGTCTGACCTCTGACACATTTGGGCTTTGTGACCTTAAGCAAGTAACTTCAGCTCTTAGTGATACAGAATGCTTTTTTAGGGAAGAAGTTTCAGATGTATTGTGCATCTACACAAGAAGTTCTCTACCTCAATAACCTTGGTGCCTAGCATGGCACCTGACACTGAATAGGAACTTAATTTAAAAATTTGAATGAATGTTGAATTGAGACAAGAACAGAGAGACAGACAGATGAGAGAGAGACAGAGAAGTGAGAAATAGACACAGAGAGAGAATAGGGAAGAGGGAGACAGAGAGAAAGAGACAGAAAAGAACCAAGAAAGAAGGAGAAACAGGGACGGAAAGACATAAATAGAAAAGAGAGACAGAAGAAAAACAGAGAAGAGAAACAGAGAGAAAAAGAGGTTGGAGAAGAAACAGAGACAGAAAGAGAGAGAGAGAGAAACAGAGACACAGAGAGAACATAAGGCAGGAACAGATGAGAGAGAGAAATAGAGATAGGGGACTAAGAGAGACAAAGAGAGACAGGCAGACAGAGTGATAAAGACCAACACTTGGGGTCAGAGAGAAACACACACACACACAAAGAGAGAGAGAGCAAGACAAGGACTGAGAAACCAGAACAAACAGATATAAGCAGAGAGACACATAGATGCCAGAGAGAGAGAGAGACTCAGGAACAAGAGAGAAAGTCCCACCTGGAAGCAGAGAGCACCCACAGAGATTGAGAGAGGAGAGACATAGGCTAGCAGATAAAATGAATGGAACAGAGACAGAGGCAAAGAAACAGGACCAGAAGGAGATGGAACTTCTTGTCTGCCCATCTGGCCAGGCTTCAAGCCATAATGAAGGGAAGTGGAGATTACCCAGGTCCAGGGTCTGGTTTAGGGACCATGCTGAGAATCATGGAGCCCAGGACAATCTTGCCCATTGCCCATCTGAAGAAATTGAGAGGGTCAGGGAGTATCAAAGACACACAGCAGATGCAGGCCGGCTCAACCCTTGAGCTGAGACTCCCTGACGTCTCTTCCGGGGCTGGGCCTCCATGCCTCCTCGGAGGGCTCTGACTTATCATCTAGTAGCCAATTGGAGTTTGGCCTAGGTCCCCACTGGAAACCACATTGAGGAGGGTGTTATTTCCACCTTCAGCAAGGCTGAGTGATTGGAAAATTCAGAGTGGGGCTCAGAACGCCACATCCTGTACCTCCAAAGAGTCATCTGTCCATCCATCCATCCATCCATCCATCCATCCATCCATCCATCCATCCATCCATCAGTCTATCTTCTCACACACACCAGAAGTCATCATGGCCTCCATACTCTCTGCCCTGCTGAGCCTCGGTGAGTCCTGGGGTGAGGGGATGCAAGACCCTTGAGAAGGAGGGCTTTCACAGCTTAGAGATAACCAAGTTGAGTCCTGACCTCACTCCCTAACTACCCCACATACCCATTTTCAAGAGGAGCAAACAGAGGAGGTGACTAGCTTGAGATTCCACTGTAATTTGGGAACAATTAGGATTTGAGCAAAGATCTTCTGGTGTCCAGCTCTCGCTTCTGGCTCTAGTCCCCAAGGTCCATCCCCCTTTGAGTTCCTTGGTGAGTAGGATGTGGGTTCTAGGGCTAATGATCCTCTTTCACAGGGCTGTTCCTGGGCCAGGGGATAGGAGATGAAGGTGAGTGTGTCCCCTCAACCTTGGCCCCTCCCTTGTTCCTTTTTGCCCTACTAGCAGCCCCTGGAGAACAAGGACAGGAGGGTCAGCGTTGGGTTGATGGGGATGACTAGAAGATGGAGGGGAAGAGTCAAATATAGCAGGGTGAGAGAATAACTTCCTGGAGCTTTGGCCCAGCCTCTCTTCCAGACACATTCACCAAACCCTCTCTCTGGGCTGAGCCAGGCACTCTGGTATCCGTGGGAACAAATGTGAGCCTGTGGTGCCGGGGCCCTGCTGGGACAAAGCAATACAGCATGCCCAGACTAGAGGGGTCTGAGTACAGGACCCCATCCTGGCCTCTGACAAAGGTGGAGTTCCCCATCTCATCTGTGACAAAGGAGGATGCAGGACACTACTGCTGCCACTATTGGAGTCAATCTCACCGGTCCCCATGCAGCCACCCTGTGGAGCTGGTAGTGACAGGTGAGGGAGGACCCCCAGCCCCAGACTCTGCCCTGAGACCCAGCCTGGTCTCCAAGCTACAAGATGACTTCTCTGAGCCTCCCCTCCCCAGGGGCCCCTACCCCACCTCACCCACCTGTACCATCCTCCTCCTCTTCCCAGAGCGAGGGCTGAGAATGGAACATTAGAGCCCCTTGTTTTCAGCCTCTTCATTTAACAGCAGGGAAAACTGAGGTCCCACTTTCTGGGGTACTTGGGGGAAGTGAGTTACCCAAGCTACATGGCAGCTAGGTGACTCTGTGAATAGATTGCTAGACCTGAAGTCAGGAGGACCGGACTTCAAATCCTGCCTCAGACACTTACTAGCTGTGTGACCCTAGACAAGTCACACAGCCTCTGTTTGCCTCAGCTTTCTCAACTGCAAAATGGAAATAACAGCACCAGGTTTGTGACCAGGATCATATGCAATAATAGTTATAAAAGCACTTAGCACTTAGTAGGCCTTTTTGAAAATGCTTATGCCCTCCCCCTCCCCCAGGATCACACAGATAATATGTGGCAGAGCCAGGATTCCAGGCAAGCTGGAACCCAGGTGCTCTCCTAATCTGGGAGTCACATGTCCTTGCCAAGACACACTAGGGGCTGCACCCTGGGTCCCTCCTCTGCCAAGCTGGCCAAAGGTGCTCTTTCCCACGTTCTCTCCCCAGCTCCCTTCTTCCCGCAGTCTGATCCTTCTTCAGGGCCTGTCTTCACTTTTATATGTCTGTCTCTGGTGCTCGGCCTGAAATCATTCCTCCACTCACTCACTCATCCATTCTTTTAAAAAGCCAGGCCTAACTGGAAACCACAGAAAAGATGAGAACTCTGGGAACTTTAGTCCAATAACAGAAGGCTAGGGTTGGGTGGAACCTGGGTGGGCAGCCCATGGAAGAGGGAGGACATTTGCTCCCCTGACTCCCAGAAAGCAGAGCCGAAAGCATTGGGGGGAGGTCACTGGCACTTGGGGGTCCAGGGTAAGGACAGACTTCCCTTCCATGAGAGCTGCCCTCAAGGCAGTAAGCTGCCCTGATTGGGGGGTCATGGATCACAATCCCAAGGACCACTAATTCTTAAGAGTATTTCCCCCAATTACATGTAAAGATAGTTTCAACATTTATTTTTGTAAAACTATGAGTTCCAGCCCTCCTTTCCCTCCCCCCTCCCCAAGACAGCAAGCAATCTGAAACAGGTTGTACATGTACAATCATATTAAACATATTTCCACATTAGTCATGTTATGAAAGAAGAAAAGGAAGGAAGAAAGGGAAAAACTCAAGAAAGAAGAAACACAAAGTGAAAATAGTATGTTCTGAACCACCTTCAGAATCCATAGTTCTTCTGGGAATGTCGTTCGCAACTCCCCTTTAACCCAAGGGTCTTCTTCCCTTGCAGGTATATATGAGAAACCAACCCTCTTGGCCCTGCCCAGTCCCTTGGTGGGCTCAGGGGAGGGCGTGACCCTCCAGTGTATGGCTGAATTCAGATTTGACAGATTTGCTTTGTACAAGGAGGGAGATGACCACTCTTCCTCAGGCTATGAATGGAAATCTCAGGCCAACTTCTCCATCCCTGTTGTGACCAGAACCCATGAGGGTACCTATCGATGTTATAGTTTTTCCAGTGACTCCCCCTACCACTGGTCTGCTCCCAGTGACTCCGTGAAGGTCATTGTTACAGGTAAGGTAGCCCTCACCCAGCACCCTTCCCTCTTGTAGGGGAGATGTCCATGTTTTAAGCTTAGAGGCTGAGAGGCTTTGCCTGGGATCAGGAAGGTACCTCCTCAGGAGAGAGACAAGGGTAGGCACTGTAGACAGGGGAGTCACTTGTGTTGAGATGATGGCCATACCAGCAGGGCCTCAGGGGCACAGCAAGAGAACAGCAGAGGAGGGTATGTCCAAGTAAGAGGAAGAGGAGGTCTAGAACACAGAGGAGGAGGAGGAGGAGAACCAGGGGAGATTGTGTCAGGAAAACCCAGAGAGGCCAGGAGAAGGAGGTGGGGGTCTGTGCCAGCAAATACTCTAGAGACAAATCCAACCGGAGAAGGACTAAGAAAAGACTGTACATTCTGGCAATAAAGAGATCTTTGGGAATACGGGAGAAATCCAGTTTGGTCAAGTGATGGGGTCAGAAGCCAAACAGCAAAAGTTTTAGACAGGAGGGGAAAGTGAGCAGGTGTACCCAAGGGAGCAAGTGTACCCAAGGAGACCTGAAAATCCTTCCTAGGTGTCTGGCTGAGGAGGGGAGGGCAGTTCCAGGGCATGGCTGAGGTGCAGAGGGATATGTGAGCAAGTTTGTGGGCAGAAGGGAAGGAGAGCCAGAATTGAAGACCAAAGGGTTGATCACAGGGCCAAGTTCATAGAGAGAGGGAGGGGAGGAGCCCAAGTGGAGGAGATGATGTTGGCCAGGAGGGTCGTTGCTTCCACCAAGACTGGAATGAGAAAATAGAGGTGTTAGAGGGGATTTGAAAGATAGAGTCAGAGCAAAGTGATTCCCGAGGAACAACAAGGAATTCTGGATTTGGAGTCAGAAGGCCTGAGTTCAGATCCTGCCTCAGTCACTCACTAGCTGAGCAAACCCCTTCCCCTCTCTGGGCCTCAGTTTCCTTATCAGTAAGATGAGCGGCTGGGCCCTTCCAGCTCTGGACTGTGAATCGACTTCTTTCGCAAGCCATATAAAGTCCTCTGAGTTCAGTGAGTCTAAGGCTCCACCTGAGATATATGCCTAGGAAGGGAAGGACGCAACTGGGGTTCTCTCTGGGCACCTTCTGAATCCATAGTTCTTAACCTCACTCCTCTGCTCCTTCTCAGAAATCTCACCGAGGCCTGGAACTCAGGATGACCCAGTAGGTGAGTAACCAGAGACTTCCCAGGGCAGAGAATGGGGAGGGGCTGCCCCCTTTTCTGGCCTTCTCCTCCTTCACACCACTGCCCCTACAGAGCCTCCTCAGCCTTTCCCTCCTCCCAAATCCAACCTCTGTTTCCATGTCCAAAAAGGGCTAGTCCAAGGGTAGGGAGTGTCACTTCCCTGAGGGTAGGCCACAGAATTATAAAATCATGGAACTGAAAGGGAAGCTCAATGGAGAGAGTGCCAGGCCTGGAGTCAGGAAGACCTGAGTTTAAACCTGGCCTCAGAGAGGTATTGGCTGTATTATCCTGGGCAAGTCCCTCAACCCTGTTTGCCTTAGTTTCCTCATCTGTCAGATGAGTTGGAGAAAGATATGGCAAACTCCTCGAGTATCTGCCGAGAAAATCCAAGATGGGATCATGGAGACTCAGATAAGACCTAAAACAACTGAACAACAATAGTTTAAAAGGATCTCAGCCATCCCCAAGGCTGACCTGTCCCCACAAATAATCCCTTCTATCACATAAAAGGCATGAGAGCCCCACCAGCCCCTGGGTAGCCTTTTCCAGTCTGAGATATCTCAAATTTTTAGTTTTGCCAGAAATCAAGAGAAAACCTGTCTCTGTCAACTCTCTCATGTTGTCTCCCTTCCCTGGACTAGCAAGTCCCTGGGGGCAAATCTTTGTCTCTCCCTCAGACTGGGGAGCCCTATGGGGCAGGAGGGTTTTACCGCTGCCTTCTCCCCACCTTGGTCTTCCTCAGGAGCTGCCTCAGGTGTCCTGACGCTCTGGGAAGGGATCCTGATAGGCGTCTCACTACTCTTCAGTTTGATCTTCCTCTTCGGTCTCCTCCTTTGCTACAGCCAGCATCTGGCCAGACTCAGTGAGTCCTCGGGGCTGCGGGAGAGGGGGGCGATTGGGGCTGGATGGTCCCTCTGGAGCCTTCCCCCTAACTCTCCTTGCAGAGACCGAGGGCGGAGAGACAGAAGGCATGGAGACCCTGACAAGGTAGGAACCCCAGACACTATCTCCCCTCTGAGCCCCTTCCTACCACCTTCTTCCTCATCATTCTGTCTTCTTCCACAGCTTCAGCCCAACTAGGGCCATGCAGGAACAGATCCTGTGTAAGTAAGAGTGGGGATGCTTGGCAGGGGAACTGGCACCCAGAGTGTTGGAAGGGAATGTATGACTCCTCTTATCTCTCCTCTTGCCTATAGATACGGCTGTGAAAAGCAGCACACGGAACAGACCAGAAGACCCTTCTGTGAGTCACTCGATTCAATTCAGCAATTATTAAGCACCAACTGGGTATGAGGCATTCTACTAAGCACTTTCCTTCGCTAGAAGAAAAACTGACCAATTTCTGCTCTCCAGGAGCTCACTTATATTCTGCTTCTACCCTGAGTAGTGGACTACACTTCCATTGTAGAGAAAAACCTGGAAACATCTGCAGAATGTCACTCCCTGCACCCTCACCGCACCCCAACTGGCTCGTGTCTCATCTATTCTCCCTCTCTACAGGCTAGAGACCTCCAGGAAGTGACCTACGCCTCACTGATCCACTCAAGCCTGAGCGAGGGCTCTGCCTGGGCTGCCCCACATCCTCTTCACCCTGCTGATCATCCAGTGAGCTGATCCCATCCCAGAGGAAGAGCAGAGGAGGAGGGAGGAGCTCTCCCCACTTCCACCTCCACCTTCTGTGAGCAAAGGAAGGCCAGGAGACCCCACCCTGGCACCCAGGAATTTTTAAAAATAAGTTTTATCAGTGTCTTATATTTTCTGTGTTACAGACACTTCAGATATCCTAACCACCCTGCCCCAGCTCACCTTTTCCTTGTAACAAAGACAAAGAGTTGATCAAACCCAAGAGCATGCAACAGTTTGTATGCACAGTCCTCCACCTCTCTACCAGAAGGCAAGAGGTCCCTTCCTTCTCCTTCCCTCCCTTCCCTCTGCCTCCTTCCCTTCTCTCTCTTCCTGCCTTTCTTTCTCTTCCCTTCCCTTCCCTTCCCTTTCTTCTCTTCAGCTAGCATTGATCATTATCATCGCATGCTGCTTGGCTTCCATTCAATGGTCTTTTCATTCACATTATTACAGTCACTACTGTCAAAAGCCAGGCCTAACTGGGGCCCATCTGGTTTTTCAGGCTTAGACTGGAACCAAAGTAGACACCTGTAGAGAGTGGAACACAAAACAAAAGGAAGTTCACGTGACCATAGAAGGGCAGGGGAGTCAGCTGGGACTGGGCATCGCTGATTTAGGGGGCATCAACTCCTGTCTTGGTGGGGGATGCCAGACTCAGGTCAGTCAGTCCCCTAGCACTCATTAAGTGTGTACTGTGTGCCAGGCACATAGTGGTTCCTCCTATGTTGGGGCCACTGGGAAATTGCTGAGCCTAAAACCCTGGTTTCAACACCTTTAAGGGAAAACTAGTTTAGGCTACATGGGATAGGGCCTTGGGGTGCTACTCCCACAACAGTGTAATGGAATATTATTAGATCAAAAGAAGTTGTTAATGTGATGAACTCAGAGAAACGTGGGAAGATGTATATAAACTGATGCTGGGCAAAGAAAGCAGAACCAGAAAAACAATAAATACAGTGACTGTTGCCATTCAGTTGTTTTGGTCATGTCTCAGTCTTCATGACTCCATCTGGGGTTTTCTTGGCAAAGATCCTGAAGCAGTTTGCCATTTCCTCCACCAGTTCATTTTACAGATGACAAAACTGAGGCAAACAGGGTTAAGAGGCTTACCCAGGGTCACACAGCTAGTCAGTGTCTGAAGTTGGATTTGAACTCAGTTCTTCCTGACTCCAGGCCCAGCAGAGTTCCATGCTTCCCTTTCTGCTCAGGGTGACACCAATCCTCCACCTGGTTGTCACACACTCCATCCCTCTCCATGCACACATGCCCACTGCAGTCAGGGAAGGATGAAATTCTTCCCTACTTGATAAATGAGGAAACTGAGGCAGGATCCAGAGCACCTGTAACCCCAGCCACAGGAATACTTTTCCCACGAGAAAAGGGAGAATAAAACCATTTCTCTGACTGCTTCTTCTGCCATCCTTTCTCTGAGTCTGCCCAGGGGTGTGAGGGGTGTTTTCTTACCGAGTCACTAACATCTGGCACCTGCAAAGAAACCAGTTGGAGAGATTCTCCTCCTCCACCCCACCCCACCCAAGGCTGGAGCCTTCCTCTGGGTGATCTGGAAGCCCTACAGCAGAGGATGGGGAGGGGAGCTGGTCCCTGGAAGAGATGGGAGTTGAAATTCAGATGTTCCTGGTTGGGAGTGGGGGTAGGAAGGTCTCAGCAAACAAGAACCTAAGTGGTGTGGTGTATGTGATGTCCCAGTGAATTAAAGAATTCAAAATTCACCCTCCTCCAAGGCCTCCAGGCGCCAGTCAGCCCTAGGCACCCTGCCAAGTAAGCAGAAGTAATTAAAAAACCTCAGGGACCAACCCCACTCCTGAAGACCCAAGCATTCATATGTTCCCCTCCACTACCCCTATCACAAATTCTTCCCCCTTTATTTTCTGGGGGTCAGGAAGGATGCAGGCATTTATCCAAGATTACCACTAGCTAGAGACTCAGGGGTCTTCTTCTATAGTTCCCTGCCCCTCTTAGATCCAGGCATTCTCTCTTTCAGTTCCCAGGGTCCCCTCCCCCAACACGGCTTTCCTCATACCTGATGCCAGTCCTGCCCCTTGGGGGTAAAGGACAGGACAGGGAAGGCTTCCATAGAGGACCAAAGCTAGAAGTCAGTGGAGGAAGTGAACCTAGGATTCTGGGACCACTGGCTACCCCCAAGGCCTCTGAATAGCTCCATGCCCAGGTTAAGGTCAGTAGATGTCACTGGAGGTGACAAAGGAGAACAGAGAAGGAAGGGGAGAAGAGGGGCCTGGGGGGTGACCCTACATCCAACCAGGAGCAGCCATCAGGGAAGCCTGGGCCTCCTGGCCCTGTCAGATCCCAGGAGAGGGAGGTGAGCCTACCAGAATGTGTGGTATGAATCTTGAGACCCCCGAAAATAATCAATCAGAGACTTGTCTTACGAAAGGCAAAAAGGAGGTTATTACTTTCTCATGAGAAAGGATACCCCCCCCTCGTAGCACTAACAGTGCTGGCCAGGGAGTACAAGGGAGTACAGAAAGCAAGGTCTATTGTACCCTAATGCGAGCTCCCCTTCCCTAAGCCCTTTCCCCTTATCCCATTGGTTGGACTTCAGGGGGTACAATCTATTCCCAGAATCTTTCCCAGGAACAAAGAACACACAAACTTTGTGGAAAGTTTTGCAAGGGTAAGCAGTTTAGTTTGGTGGGGTAGGGCATCCACTACTTTTTTCTATGTGCCTGAAACAAAGTCAGGATGAAGGGGGAGTGGGGCACAGGACGGTATGTTACAAAGCATGCTTCTCTAGAAGGTCAGCTAGCTGCAGATGTCGTTTTTCAAGCGAGTGTGTTTCAACAGTACAGGAAACAATTAACTCTTTGAAGAGGCTTCACTTCTGATAGATCATCTCTCACAAACCCCCCCTCTTATTTCATACAATTCCTCACAACATTGTTGGAATACTTCCACTATAACCTGGTGCAAAGGAACAGAAATGGCTTAGACCTAGAGGCCAGAGGCAAAGGAAAATACCTGGAGCAAATCAAAGAAAGGGTGTAGCAACGAACAAGAACAAGAAAATCACCAGCGTCTTGTCAGTTATGAATGGATCGGTCCCTTCTTCAAAGTTAATTTTAAAGTTCCAGGATCTTGTGATGCCATAGTCCACTGGGTTGGAGCTGGCACTGGTTCCTTCATCAAATATGAGACTGATTGATGCATTAACAAATTACAAGGCGAGGAGGAAGGGAGTCCCCTTCTTGAGATTTCACTAAGAAGTCAATAGCAGCCTCCAGTGCTTACGTAAATATAGTAACACAGAACATATCACATTGTTGAGGGCCAGGGTGGAGTGTGGTTGACAAGATCAGGAAAGACCTTCGGGGAAACTGTTCTTTGAGACTGTGCTCATTATCATCCGGAATGGCTCTCCATGCTCCCGGGATGTTGCTGTCTTGTGAGACAAACAAGAGAATTACAGAAAACCAGGGATATGTAAAATGGATGCCCTCTAGGCTCACAGTCTTTAAGACAATAAGACTGGCCAAATCACTGGGACAGGAGACGAGTAGAATGTCACGTAGGCTTGCAGTTTCTGTCTATAAATACCTTGACCCTCAGATCAATAAATGGAATTGGTTTATTCTTTCCCGGTCTCCCGTGTCTTTCTTCTTCACCACATCGCTGAGTCATGTGGGGACACAGGACATCCGCCATATCACATCATAAAACAATTCCATCTTCTGGTCATGCGATGCCTCTTTTAAAGTATTTACAGTATAGACCACAAACCTTTTTTCTTTTAACATTAACCAACTGAAACAAAAATAATATTAACTATGTGTGCTAACTTCACAGGCCCTTGACCTGATGGTCTCCATACTATTACTAAAAATTAAAGGACCCTAACTTGTTGTTGTTCTAAAATCCTAGGTCCAATAGCTTAATTTTTGGACTTAACCACAGATGTTCCCCTATCAACAATCTGTTATTTAATAGATCTGGTATTATGCTTACAAAACTTTTGATTATAGGAAATTGCCATTAAGAGTACGGACATTTCAGGGGAACATCTCCCTAACTTGATGTCAGTTCCAGGCAGGAGTAGATTGTCAACTGGCACAGTCAGGCTCAAAGTCTGCCAGGTGTCAGTGGGGAAATTGAGTCAGGAGAATCCTACCTCTGCCCAGCCTGAACAGCCGCTCTCCCAACCTTCCCATGAGGTCACCCCTTTGCAGTTCATACCAGCATCTCATAGGCTTGCTGGCATCATGGATCAGAGGCTCAGACCACCTCTCTTACTATCCACACCTGGAGTTAGACTCAGAAAAACAGTCAGTTAATTGTCATAAAATCTTAACATACCAAGCTCCAATAATCAGTTTCAGATATGACTGTAATTTCACATTGGCTCAGGAACACCTTTTGAGTGCTATCTATTCATTGTGTGTGTGCATGCATGTGTGGATGTGCATGTGTGTGGATGTGTGCATGCATATATATGTGCTGTGTGTTTGTGTGTGCATGTGCATGCATATGTGTTAATGTGTCCCTGCATATGTGTGTATATATGTACTTGTGTTTGTGTGTGCATGCATGTGTGTGTATGTGTGTGTACTTTTGTGTTTGTATGTGCATGTGTGAGGACACATGTGTGTGTGGTCTTTATCAATTGAATTGTAAGTTCCTTGAGAACACAGACTCCACCTCTAGTTTTGTAGCTAGCACTTGACACAGTGCCTAGAACACAGATGCTTAATAAATACGTCATAATTATTTCTTGACTCTGCTGCCAACTGCTACCAGGCCTGGACCCCAGGACAGATTTCAAACCAGGAAAGGAAATCAGGCACTTCTACACACCACATGGTGGCAGTCCATTCCCTAAATGGTGGCAGTCCATTCCCTAAAATGTACAGAGAATATATGTCACACTTTGTAGCATCTTCTGCCATCTTGTGCTAGGATAATCTGTTTCAATTGATTAACTAAGCATTTATTAAGCAACACTTTCCCAGTCCTAGGGCGGTTCCTCAGAGGCTAATGCTATAAAGGATGGTATACACAGAAGGGAGTGTGCCTCCTGATTGGCTGAGAGCTTGATAAAACCTCAGTGCCACGTGATAATAAACTTCAGAGAGAAGAGAGAGAGAGAGAGAGAGAGAGAGAGAGAGAGAGAGAGAGAGAGAGAGAGAGAGAGAGAGAGAGAGAGAGAGAGAGAAAGAGAGAGAAAGAGAGAGAGAGAGAGAGAGAGAGAAGACCAGGCAATAAGCAAGGCTAAAGAAATGTGGGGAACAAGTATCCCAACATGTCCTTCGATTCTCAGTACCTACAAGCCCAGGAACTGCGGGACTGCTGAAAATGGATTTTCCCAGTAAGAAATTCTCTCCTTGGTTGAGCTGAAATTTTATCTTGCTCTCAAGGCAAGGAATTAATTTACTCTTTTTAAAATTTATTTTTAATTTAAAAAGTATATTTGCAATGAAGGAAAGCACAAGGGAAGGAAGAAGAGAAGGAAGGAGAGAGGGAGGAAAGCCATTTTAACAGGTATGCATAGTCAAGCAAGACAAATTGGTCAAGTCCAAAATACATCTCATTCTCTTTTCATCTATGCATTCATTCAGTCATTCATTCATTCAGCCACTTATTTATTTATTTCTTTGTTGTATTTTAAGTTCCAAGTTGCCTCCCTCTCTACCCTAGAGAAGGCCAACATTAGATAGATAGATAGACAGACAGACAGACAGAGAGATAGAGATAGACATAGATATGGAACCATACAATACGTTCTCCTATACATTAGTTCTTTCTCTGTAGGTGGACATCGTCCTCCTTCATAGATCCCTTGTAGCTGATTTGAATGTTCATGTTGCTTAGAATAACTTGGTCAGTCACAGTTACTCTTTCAAATAGATATTGCTATTACTGTAACCAATGTTCTCTTGGTTCTGCTAATTTCACTTTGCATTATTTCGTGCAGTCTTTCCATGTATATCTAAAATCAACCAGCTCCTCATTTCTTACATCACAGTAGTATTCTATCACAGTAATACACCATCACTTGGTTAGCCCTTGTCCAATTGATGAGCATTCCCTGAATTTCCTGGGGGGGGGGTTTGCCATCACAAAGAAAAGTACAATAAATATTTTAGAACATCTAGACTTTTTCTCTGTTTTCCCTGATCACCTTGGGAAATAGACCTAATAGTGGTATTGCTGGATTAAAGAGTACACACAGTTTTATGACTCTTAGTTCTCCAAAATGGTTGGATCAGTTCACAATTCCACTGACAGTATATCAGTATCCAAATTTTTCCTTATCTCCTCCAACATTTGTCATTTTTGTCTTCTATCATTTTTATCAGTTTGAAAGGTATCTTAGAGTTTTTTTTTAATTTGTATTCTTCTAATTAATAATAATTTAGAGCTTTTTTTATATGACTAGAAATAGCTTTGATTTCTTCTTCCAAAAACTTCCTGTTTCTACACTTTGATCATATGTCAATTGGAGAATGACTTATATTCTCAGAAACTTCACTGTGTTCTCTATATATTTGAGATATGGGGTCTTTATCAAGGAAACTGTTTAAAAAAATTTCCCCAATTTTCTGTTTTCCTTCTAATCTTGGCTACACTGTTTTTATCTGGGCACAATCTTTTTAACGTAAAGCAACCAAAATAATGTTTTATATCCTACAACACTTTCTTACTTATTTATAAATTCTTTTCTTTTCTATAAATCTGATAGACAATATATGTCATACTCCTCTAACCTACTTATAATATCTTTTATGTCTAGAGGGACCTAATCTTGGTAAGGGGTGTAAGATTCTAGTGTATGCCTAGTTTCTTCCAGATTGTTTTCCAGTTTTCCCAGCAATCGTTACAAAATAATGAGCTCTTATCCCTAAAACTTGGATCTTTACATTTTATCAAAGATGGGGTTACCATGGTAATTTATTACTGTGAATTGTATACCTACTCTATTCCATTGATTCATTACTTTATTTCTTAGCCAATATCAAATGGTTTTGACACTGCTTTATTGTGTGTGTGTATATATATTTAGATATATAGAGAGATAGACATACACAATATATATTACTGCTTTATAATACAGTTTAAGATCTAGCACTTCTTCCTTTGAATTTTTTTCATTAATTCTTTTCATATTCTTGACCTTTTGTTCTTCCAAATAAATTTTGTTATCATTTTTTTCTAGCTCAGTAAAATTATTTTTGGTGGTTTAATTGGGATGGCACTGAATAAGTAGATTAGTTTAGGTAGCATTGTCCTTTTTGCTATATTGACTTAGCCTGTCCATGAACAATTAATATTTCTCCAATTATTTAAATCTGACTTTATTTATATAAAAAGTGTTTTATAATTGTGTTCATGTAATTCCTGAATTTGTCTTGACAGGTATATTCCCAGGTATGTTATATTGTTTGCAGTTATTTGAAATGAAATATTTCTTACATTATACTAAATTATCTTCTTGCAGGATTTTGTTGGTGATATATAAAAATGCTGATGATTTATGGGGGTTATTTTATATCCTGCTACTTGGCTAAAACTATTAATTATTTCAACTAATTTTTAGTTGAATCTCTAAGCTTTTCCAAGTATATGCATTTTTCCAAAAGAGATCGTTTTAGTTCCTCATTGGCCATTTTGATTCCATTTCTTTTTCTTTTCTTATCACTATTGCTTGGATCGTATGGAGTGTTCAAGAGATCTAGCACCTCTGGTATGAGGGGTTGTCAAACCCTTTACAGGGATGCTTATCTACCTTTAGTGTCCTCCTGGTTCATCAAAAATGATGGAGTGTGTTCAGGGAAGGTAAGAACTTCTGGTGTGATGACTACCAAGCCCTTTTCAGGGCTGCTTTCCACCTTAGGTGTCCACTAGTTCCACCCAACTCTTACCTGTGTCTTCAAGAAGTTGTAGCACATGCAGTGGCCACACTCCGGTAAACCATTTCAGTAAACAGGCCAAATCAGGTTGAGAGTAATCAAGAGGTCTCAAATCCATTGATGAGATAGGGGAGTGTATACCCCAAGCATGTGAAGACTTCCTCCAGTGGAATGGGCAGAAGAAAACAATTTGTTCCAAGGGCCATGAAGGCAGCTGAAGCAGGTGATGTGGAGTGCTTAGAGCTTGGTTAGACCCGGAAGACACCAAGGTCATTCACTGCACCGTCTTGATTCTGTCCTGCCACTGAACTGCGATGACTGGAGCAGAAAATGAGGCTGACAATTTCATGCAACTCTGCCTCACTTAAATCCAATTTACACACAAATCAAAAGACCTCGCCCATACCATTTTACTATTAAACCTATCTCAAAGTCCTGTGGTGACAGGCAAGTGATGAAGCAGCAGGTGCAGATACACTGGGAGCTGTAGTCACAACCCTAAATACAGGCAACCCAGACCATAGGCCATTTCTCACTGGAAGCAGCAGTGGGATTGAGCTGCCCACTAGGTGTTTGAACAGACTTTTAAGGATTACAATGTTCATCTCCTGGTGTGAGAAATGAGGCTAGAAAATGGTCTGCTTACCCAACCCTGATCTGATTACCACAGCAGGAAGGAAATCCCACTCTGTGGTTGAAACACAAAAAAGTGTACAAAAACATCTGCAAAGACAATTCCACTTACCATCAGCACATGGAACATGCACACACTTTTAGATGACACAAAATACAGTAGACCTGAAAGAAGAACAACCCATGTTGCAAAAGAACTCAACAGGTATTGTATCCAAATAGCAGCCCTGAGTGAAACAAAGCTGACAAATGAAAGCCAAAATACTGAAGTCGGAGCTGGATATACATTTTTCTGGAGTGGCCACAGTGAAGGAGAGTGCCATGAAGCTGATGTGGGTTTTGTAATCAAAACTAATCTAATCAGGAAGCTGATATGCCTGATGGAAGCAGTGAATGACAGGCTCATGACAATGAGATTGCCTTTTGCAGGAAGACACCATGCCACCATCATCAGGGCCTATCCTCCGACCACAACGAGCCCTGATGAGCTCAAGAAGACCTAAAGATCATTAACATCAATGTGCCAAAAGAGGATAAGCTTATAATTCTGGGTGATTTTAATGCTAGAGTAGACTCAGACTATCTGACTTGGAAGGGAATCCTAGGGAGGAATGGGATTGGAAACAGCAACAGCAATGGTCACTTGCTGTTGAAGACTTGTGCATTTTATGACTTCATCACCAACACTGTCCTCCATTTCCCTAACTGCAATAACATTTCATGAATGCACCCTCACAGCAAACAATAGCATCTAATAGACTATGTGATTGTAAGGAGAAGAGACAGACAAGATGTGAGAGTGACAAAGGCAATGTGTGGTGCAGAGTGCTGGACTGATCATAGGCTTATCCTTCCCAAGCTAAATATTCTCATTCATCAAGAGTGCCACCCCCAAGGCAAAATAACAACTAGAAGAATCAATATCAAGAAACTAGAGCTCTTCTCTAAGAGTGAACAGTTCGTTGCTAACTTGGAGGGAAAGTTGAGCCAACACACAGTTGGCATCAGTGGAGTAGAAAAGGAGTGGGCAGTTTTCAGAGAATTGGTATACAGCACTGTATTTGCTCTTTTGGGTCAGAACACTAGCAAACACTAAGACTGGTTTGATGAAAATGATGAGGAAATTCAGAAGTGGCTAAATGAAAACTGAGAACTCCACAGAATTTACCTGCCAGACAGTTTGCCCATCTCTAAGAAAGCAGCATTTAATTCCAACAAAAGTAAAATACAAGCAAAACTTAGAGAAATTCAGGATTCCTGGCTCAGGAAGAAGGAAGATGAAATTCAGTTTTATGCTGATAGTAACAATCCAAAGCGCTTTTATGGTTCCCTGAAAGCTATTTATGGATGAAAAACCTATGGTGCATCACAACTACTCAGTGCTGATGGAGCCACATTGATTAGCGATAAAGACTTGTTCTTAGAGAGAAGGGCTGAACACTTCCATAGTGTTCTCAACAGACCATCATCAAACAATGCTGAGGCCATTGACTGTTTACTTCAGCTTGAAGTCAATCCCTCCTTAGCTAAAGTTCCAACTGAAGAAGAGGTTTAGAGGGCCATTAGGCTCCTTTCATGTGGCAAAGCACCTGGTGCTGATTCTATTCTAGCTGAGGTTTACAAGGTAGGGGCACCATTGCTCACACAAAAGCTCACTGAAATTTTCCAGGTTATATTTCAAAAGGAGGTTATCCCCCAGGAGTTCAAGGATGCCTCCATTGTCCATCTCTATAAAGGTAAAGGGAATAGATTGTCCTGCAACAATCACAGGGGGATCGTTCTCTTGCTGGCAAAATTCTTGCTAGAGTCCTCCTTAATAGGCTGATCCTTCACCTGGAATATGATCATCTACCTGACATCCAGTGTGACTTCAGAAAAGGCTGAGGAACAGTCAATATGGTGTTTGCTGCCTGACAACTCCAGGAGAAACACCAGAAGCCAAACGGAGGTCTGTATACAACATTTGTAGATTTGACCAAGGTCTTTGATACTGTGAGTCATGAGGGTTTATGGAAAATTATGTCAAAATTTGGTTGCCCAGAGAAGCTCATCAGTATTATACATCAATTTCATGATGGCATGTTTGCCTGGGTTCTGGATAGTGGATGATGTTCTCATGCTTTCCCAGTCACCAATGGAGTGAAACAAGGTTGTGTGTTTGACCATGCTTTTTAGCATGATGTTTTCAGCCATGTTGTCAAATGCTTTTAAAGAAGATGAACATGGCATCAAGGTCAGATACTGAACTGATGGTAAATTCTTCAATTTGAAAAGGCTACAAACCAACCCTAAAGTGGAGGGAGTGCTGGTGCGTGATTTTCTGTTTGCAGATGATTGTGCACTCAATGCAGCCTCTGAAGCTGAGATCAATTTTCTGTTGCTTGTATTAATTTTGACCTAACAATTAATATTCAGAAAACACAGGTGCTCCATTAGCCACCACCACATCATTCATACGTGGAACCATCAACTACAGCAAATGGAGAAATTTTGAATGCTTTGGATAAATTCACTTACCTTGGTAGTGTACTTTCCAGGTATGTACACATGGACAATGAGGTTGACGCATTCATTGCCAGAGCCAGTTCAGTGTTTGGGAGGCTCCAAAGAAAAGTTTGGGAGAGAAGAGGTATTAGACTGACTACCAAACTGAAGGTCTACAGAGCCATTGTTCTGATCACATTGTTGTATGTCTGTGAAACCTGGACGGTCTACCAGCACCATGCCAGGAAACTGAATCACTTCCATTTCAATTGTCTTAGGAAGACTCTGAAGAGCACCTGTCAGGATAAGGTACCAGACACTGAGGTCATTTCTCAAACTAAACTGCCAAGCATTCAAGCTATGCTTCGTTGATTGCAACTCTGATGTGCTGACCACGTTGTTCAAATGCAAAATGTACATTTACCAAAAAGACTATTATTTTATGGAGAACTCACACAGGGTAGGTGATCACATGGTGGTCAGAAGAAATGATACAAAGATACTCTTATATGACATGAGAGACCCTGGCACAGGACCACTCAGCATGGCATGCCCACATTAGAGAAGGTGCTGTGTTCTAAGAGCAAAGCAGAATTGAAACAGCTCAAAGGAAACATAGGATGCACAAATTTGAAGTATCCACCCCACACGTTCACATGGACCATTTGTGCCCAACCTATGGCAGAGCATCCCAAGCTCATATTGGTTTGATCAGCCACAATCAGACACATTGAAATTCTCCTCTTATTATATTGATGTCATTTTGTTCCTCTTCGAGAAGGAAGGATAATGACCAACCAACTGATTCATCCAACTCTCATCTGTGACTTTAAGCAACTGGAGTGTATGTATCAACCATACCCTGATAAACCATCTCAGCCAGCAGGTCAAACCAGGTTGATGGTAACTCATGGGCCTCAAACCTGTTGGTGAGCTAGGGAGGTATCTACCCCAAGCATGTGAAGATTTCCCCCAGTGGAATGGGTGGATAGCAATTTGTTCCAACGGCCATGAAGGCCATTGAAGCAGGTGTTGTGGAGTGTTTAGAGCTTGGTTAGACATCAAAGATGACAAAGTTGTTTACTACATCCTGGGTCATCACCAGTTGTCCTAACTTCTGTCTTGCCACTGGACTTTGATGATTTATATTGAATTCTTGCGTTAGTCAAGACATCATCTGTGATGTCATTGGTCCTCTTTGAAAATGAAAAACAGTCTTCCATTGCCAGAATTTCTTATAATATTGAATAATAGTGGTAATAAGGGACATCTTTCCTTCACTCCTGATCTTATTACAAAAGGTTCTAGATTATCCCTATTACAGATTATGTTTGCTAATGCTTTTAGTTAGACACTTCTTATTGTTATAAGGAAAAATCCATTCCTACCACCAATGCTTTCAAATGTTTTATAATAAGAATTAATGTATTTTGTAAATAACATTTTCTGTATCTATTGACAGAATCAAATGATTTTTGTCTACTTTTTTATTGATATAATCAATCATGTTAATGGTTTTTCTTATGCTGAACCAGCCCTGCATTCCTGGTATAAATCCCACTTGGTCACAATGTAATCTTTGTAATATATTGCTCTAGCCATCTAGCTAGTATTTTATTTAGGATTTTTACATCAATACTCATTAGTGAAATTGATCTATAATTTTTTTTCTTTTTGTTCTTCTTGATTTAGGTATCAGCACCATGTTTGTTTCATAAAAGGAGTTGGGTAGAACTCCTCCATTGCCTATTATTCCAAATAGTTTATTTAATGTTGGTATTGGTTGATCTTTAAATGTCTGGAAGAATTCTCTTGCAAATTCCTCTGGTTCTAATGCTTTTTTCTTGGGAAGCTTATTTATGGCCTGTTCAAGTTCTTTTCCTAAAATAGGTTTATTTAGATGTTCTATCTCCTCTGTTAGTCTGACAGTTTGTATTTTTTGTAAGCATTCTCCTATTTCACCTAGATTGTTCAATTTTTTGGCTTATAATTGGGCAAAATAACTCCTAATAATTTCTTAATTTCATTTTCATTAGTGATGTGTTCACTATTTTCAGTTGTGATCTAATGATTTGGTTTCCTTCTCTTTTTTAAAAATCATGCTGACCATTGGATTACCTATTTTATTGGTTGGTTTTCCCCTCAAAACCAGTTTCTAGTTTTATTAATTCAATTGGTTTCTTACATTCAATTTTATTTATAAATGCTTTGGTTGAGTGGTAAAGAAAGTACTGTTTTCTTTGATCTGTGTGACACATGCATGTATCTATCAAGTACTGAGGCATAGGGAGGGAGGATATCACCGTCTTAAGTGAATAAATAAACTGCACTTTACTTGTCAGTCTGTATCTACTGCTGGTTTGTTTATTGACGGTGGCTAAAAAGGATCCTAAGAAAATTCACACAACATTCCTCATAAACTTGGCTCATTATTTTGCTCCAAAGTATATAGCTCACATCTCACTTCTCTTTAGTATTTTTAGGTTGCTTTTGTGGTTTCATGTGTAATCCCCTTTTTCTGTTCTTTGCATATGGAAATGCCTACTTCTGTTGTTTGTCAAGTTCAGAAGAAGGAAATTAAAAAGAGAGAGAAAGATCTTATTGAATATAAAGAAAAGCAGATTCTTATCTCGGCTGCTTGTTCCTAAGACTTGCTTTTTGCTGTCTACGGTACCTGTATTTTGTCCCTTACCAGACCACCATCAGTAAGTCATGTCTTTCCTAATGTCCTCCCAAGTTGTCTTAGGCTGGACAACTACTTTACCCTGACTTTTTGTTATTTTTGCCACTCTTAAATTTAATTTGAGGTTTTGTTTTAAGTTATTTACAGGGGAATTTGGGAGAGCCAGATAGTTTCCTGCCTTATTCTACCATCCTCCCATAATCCCTCTTATGGCTCATTTTGTGCCCTGAGTTCATCTCCTCTCTCTTAGGAGGTGGGTACCATGTTTTATCACTAGTCTTCTGGATTTAGAGTTATTCAGTGCATTGATCAGAGTTCCTAACTCCTTCAGAGTTGTTTGCCTTACAGTGTTGTTGTCATTGTATTGGCTATAATTTTTTCTCCTGGTTCTGCTCACTTCACTTTGTATTGGTTCATACAAGTCTTCCCAGTTTTCTCTGAAACTATCCCCTTACATCATTTCTTTTTTTTTCCTTTTTTAAAATTTTAGACTTAAATGCTAAAACTTAAATACACAATAAGAAAAGAAAAAGAAACATATTATAAACTTAAATATTAAAACTTAAATGCAAAGTAGGAAAAAAAGAAAATCATGTCATGTGCACAGCAGAACCTAAGAAAGGTTTCGAAATATATAACAGTTAATTTCCATTTCAAGAAGACCTATGCAATAAATACTATGCATTGTGTTGAGAGTTGTTCATCCTTCCTTTGCTTCTTTGTAAGTTTTCTTTTATTCTCTCTTGTGCATTTTTTACTGCATTCTTTTCCCCCCTTCCTATCCCTGCCCCAGAAGATTACATTAATTTTGGATATATTTATATATAGATATATGCATACACATATACATATATACATATATACATACATACACATATAAACATATACTTTCCCTAAGAAATTCTACTCCTGATCTTTATTTTTGTTTGTGCATATCTCTTATTTCCTATTCCTCTTGACTCCTCTTCTCTACTTCTACCTGCTGCCTTGTCTTCCTATTACTTAAACTACACTGTCTCCAAGGATCCCTCTTTCCTCTTCTCATTCCCATAAGTCTAAGGACTGCTCTATACTCCCTTTAATCTATTCCCTCATCCTCCCCTCTAAATTTCCCTCCCTTATCCTCTCCCCACTCCCTATCCCCTTAGCATTTTGTTTCTTCCTGAATTTAGAAGACTTTCATACTCTTCTGAGCATATATGTGTTGTTCCTGCTTGAAGTCATTCCTGATGCAAGTCGGGTTCCAGAACTACCTCTTCCCCTATCTAATTGCTCTGCATTGGTTCTTCCACTTGTACCTCTTTTGCATAACTACTCTTTTAAGTCATTCCTAAATGGTTTTACTTTTTAAAGTCATTTCATCCTCAGATGTACCCCAATCTTTCTTACAAACTACCCAACTATTCATTATGTTTTACATTTTACATACATAAAAGGTAAACAATTTGTCCTTATTGAATCCCTTGTAATTAGTCTTTGGTACATACCTTATATTTCTCTTATCTCTTGCATGTCAAATCTTCTATTAAATTTGGGGTTTTTTTTTTAAAACAAAGTCCTGAAAGTCTGACAATTCAATAAATATCCATTTTTTTTCCATTCAGCATTATGCTTGACTTTGCTGGGTATGATATTTTCAGCAAGAACCCTAGTTCTTTTGCTCTTTGATATAGAGTGTTCCAAGACCTGTGATCTTTGAGAGTCACCACTACTAGGTCTTGTGTAATTCTAATTGTGGCACAGCCATATTTGATTTTTTTTTTTCGTTATTGCTTGTAATATTATCCTTGAGCTGGGGGGTTTGAAATTTGACTATAATATTCTTGTGGATTTTACTTGTAGGATCTTTTTCAGACAGTGATTGGTGGCCCTTCATCATTTCTTAACAGTCCAATAGTATTCAATCACATTCGTATATCACATCTTACTTAGCCATTCCCTAATTTATAGGCACCCCTTTAGTCTCCAGTTTGTTTCTTTTCTTTTGCTACTACAGAAAAGAGTTGCTATATTTTTGTACCTGTGATTCCTTCTGCTCTTTTAAAAAGCTCTTTGGAGTGTAAACCTTACAATGATTGCTGTTGAGATCACTTGCTCTCAAGTATTTTATTACGTATTCCAGTCTGTATAACTATCCCAATTTTTGTTTACTCTTTGGATAAATATGTTTGCCCATTATTCAAGATAATTTTTGTCCTAATAATCATTTGATAGGAGAAGGCTAACCCTTGGACATCCCCTCAGACTACTACACTTTGGAAACAGCAGGAAAGAGCTCACACAGGAAAGAGAAAGACTATCCCAGTCCTTCCAGTTTTAAAGACAAAGCTTTTCTGGCCATGCATCCATTCAAAACAAGCTACTTTCACCCACATGGTAAGGGATTCAGATTGCCTCCATCTTTGGAAAGCTGGGCATGCCCAGACAAAGTTGGGTTTGTACATCTCCTATGGATCATGCACTGAGCTAAGCATTAGTGACCCAGGTCCAAAAAGAGAAAACTGTCCTTTACCTCAAAGTACTTACATTCAAATAGGGAAAAGTAGCACATAAAGGGAAATGATTATCAAAGAAGACAGTCTGTGTCCCAGGCAAAGGTTTTTAACCATGTATCATAGATTTAAATTTGGGTGGAAAATATTGCCCTACATCATATAGGTATTAAATGGCAGAAGAAGAATTTTATCTTAGGTCTTGATTCCAATTTCTTGAAATAAAAGTATTCTAGGGGAAGCTAGGTGGCTCCATGGTGCACAGAGTGCCAGAGAAGAAAAGGAGACTCATCTTCCTTAGTTCAAATCCCACCTCAGACACTTACTAACTCTGTGACCCTGGGCATGTCACTTCCACCTGTTTGCTTCAGTTTCCTCATCTGTAAAAATGAACTGGAGAAGGAAATAGCAAATCACTCCAGTATCTTTACCGAGAAAACCATAAATGGCATCACAAAGAGTTGGACATGACTTAAATGACTGGCTACCACCAACAACAAAATAGTCTCTATTGAGCTTTCACTTTCAGCCTTGGGGTTTTTCCATGTAGATTCATATCTTCTTGACACAATGTGAAAACTCTCAGAAATATGATTTTTAAAAATAAATAAATAAGTTCTAAATTATGCAAGATGTGTGACTTTTTTGTGGACCAAGGGAATACTAGAAAGGTCAGTAAGATAAGAAGCTTGGGACTAAGGAGATAAGAAGCTTTCTTTAAATTCAATAAGAATTTTTCTTCTCTTTTTAATTTCCTTACTTGTTCTGAACTTGACAAATGACAGCAGAAGTGGGCATATCCCTATACAAAGAACAAGAAGAAAAGGAAGGCACATGAAGCCACAAAACCAGTTTAAAATATTAAAGGGAAGTGAATTAACAAAATAATGAGTCAAGTTTATGAGGAATGTCATGTGAATTTTCTTAAGATCCTGTGTAGCTACTGCTGATCAATAAACCAGCAGAAGGTACAGACTGACAAGTAAACTGCAGTTTATTTATTCACTTAGAAGTAACACACTCCTGCCAGCACTTGATAAGCATGTGTGTGTGTTACACAGACCAAAGAAAACAGTGCTTTCCTTGCCAATCAGTCAGTAAGTGTCTATCAAGAGTCTGCTTCCTGCTTTATCAGATAGGATACAAGAAAGGGGACAACTTTCTTGAACTATCAAAGTCCTCTTGAGTCCTTTTTTAAAAGTGGTTAGGAGAAAGGGAGCTATTGAAGAAGAAACACTTTACCTTAAGCTGTCCCTACAGTAGGTGCTGAGACATCACACAGAACAAATTGGAGTTAGTAAGGCCGATGTTCAACAGACCATTTTGAACTTTTAAAAACAATTCTCTTTCAACAAGGGTTTGCTTCATTTTTTGTGCCTTTTGTACTTACTATATTTGCTTACATTTCTTGCATTTCTGATGTTCAAAGTGTTTACAGAGCAAATAGTCTGCTAGAACTCTTGGTAAGAATGGTTCCGATGCCTCTTTTTATTGACCATCCATCTTTTTTCATTGATCATTAAGCTTCGATTTGAAGGGTATGCGTAATGATAATTTAAATGGGAAGATCTTTCCCATTCATTAATAGGATCATATGACCTGCTTAAGTCACATAGAAGCCTGAGTCGCATGGAGTCTATGGTGGGAGGAGCTTGTTGAAGGGGTAGAACAAGAAGAGGCAGAGCTAGAGCAGAGCTGAGAGGAAATCGGTCAGAGTCTAGTCACAGCTAAGAAGGATGTAGGAAAGCAGGCAGCTGGTTAGTGTGAATGAAAGAGCTTGCGTGTGATTTTGTTTAAGGGGGTCTGCTTGTGATTTGTTTAATGGAGCTGGTTTGTGGAAAGTCTAGCAGGGAGGAAGGCTTGGAGATGGTATTGTTCTCTATATTGTTATTGCTTATAGATTTTTGTTACTATGATGAACGATTCAGATTGAATTCAAATGGAAAACAGTAAGATCTTACATACTTACATTGTGTCCGTATCTTCTACTGACCACTTGCACTGATTATAGACATTTGCCAAACAAGTAAAAGGCAGGGGCATGATTAAAATTAGTCATTCAGGCCTAGGCCTAAGGGCACAGAATGACAACACATGTATGTCAGGATGAACTATTCTTAGCTCTGTTTGATTTCAGGTGAGAGTCACAGATGACAACTAATCACACAGTAACAATAACACCTTATAACCTGACTCAGGAATAACCAGGTGGGAAGCATTTCTGTTCAAAAGGAAATAATACAATGGGGAAACTGAATCAGGAGGATTCTACCTTAGACTATGCCAAGGTTGCCCTGTCAGGTTTTCCCCAGATACAGACCTCCACCTGTGACAGTTCAGGATCACATTCCTTCTGAGTAACTGGTGGCATATCTCTCAAATGGTGAATTACTGACTTAATGATCCATCAGACAACTCTTCATGAATTCAAAACTCAAAATAATTTCAGTTGCTGTCCCAAGACCTTTTTACCTCAAATGGCAAGTTTCATTAGCCACAGGTTACAGCTAGATAACAATTATTTTTATACTCATAGACTTGCATTAAGCAATGTAATAAAAGTTTACCAGGACTCACCCACATACAGAGATTTCACTTCACATCCATCACTTGTTTGTTTTTTCTTCTCCTCAAGCTTAGACTCATCCTGGTATAAAGAATAATCATTAGAAATCTTTTCTATATTATAAACAGAAAGTCTATTCTTTATTTAGAAATTCCATAATCCAAACAAACTCTTTTCCCAGGGCTAATGACTTTGCCCAAATGGATGGTTTCACAAAACCTTGCAAATTTACAAAATAAGAGAAATCTACAAGGTCTTTTCTTTATCCTTTTCCCCAAGCTTCTTTTTTTCCCCCTGAATTTGTCCAATTCTTACCAACATTCATTACTCAATAGTGGACCTGACTGGCAGGATCTTTTTCCTCCAAGTTATTGCAGCTCATCTATCTGGGAGTTCTCAGGAGAGCTTGGGTCTGCCTCTCTCATTCCCTTAGATAAGTTTCTCTTTTTGTAGGGAAGAAACATGATAGTTCTTAAAATTCAGAGTGAACATAATCTATTACAAAAATGAGTCTAATATAACTTACAGACAAATTTCCAATTTCAAGACACTCCCAAATTTAAAAAGTTCTTTTTGAATTGATTAGTACTTAACTTCAGTTTGAAAGCTATCCTAAGTATCTAACTAGATGTTCCAGTCAAATTCAATTATTTTTTGGTTGTTTCCCTAACCACACAAACCTTCTCTCTTTTTGTAAGCCAGGAAAGAGTTAAGTGCCTGATCTATTCCAAAGTATAAACCTATCTTTCTTTATTTTTCCTTTCACCTAGAAATTTTCACTGACATAGCGCCCAAACCAACCTCTCGATTATCATGCAAATGCAGGTCCTTTACTGGTGGAATTTTAAAGTGACAGTCAACTTTTTCTTTCAAAAGTTTCCAAACCATTTATTCTCCAATTCTCTGTTCACACTATCTGTGCAGATTCTGGCTTTCTGCCCATGCTCCTCTCATTCCTACATGCTTATGCTTTTTCTCTTTTCCTTCTATATACATATTCCTGCAGAGGACACTATTTACAGCCCCGCTTTAAAACTACACTTCTCTTCTTTCTTTCATTCTGATCTTTCTTCTATTTGCTTTTATCAATCATTTTCCAAATAATCTTCATTTCATTGAATATCCTCCTCCCTTCCTGTCAACCTGTCGGATGCCACTGCAGTTAGGGAGAGAGGGAGAGAGAAAGAGACTCCTTGTTTCCCTTTCCTCTATCCCATCCTCCAAATCCCAGGGATCCCCTACCTTTGCACCCCATTCTTAGCTTTTTACAATTAGTTTGCTCCCTTCCAGGAGAGCAAAACAAGAGGCAGGGATTTCTAACTTATCTTTCTTGTTGGAGTTCCTCCCCTCCACCTCACTTTCCTCTTGGCTTCTAACCAGGGTTCAGCAGCCCTTCACAGACCACAGCCAGTGCCAACCCACAGAGGCAGCCCACTGCCTACCTTCCCTAGTGAAGTGAGGCACTCTCAATTCTTTCATCAAGCTGCACAAGTCAATGAGCATTTGTCCAGGCATCTCAGAACTCATTCAGTCAGCTGCACCCAAAATTACCTCTGGCTAACCAGCCAACCCTTCACGTATAGGAGACCAATTTGGGGACTTCCCTCAGTAGAAGTCTGTTTCCTGGGTCCTGAGCAGTCATCCAGAATTCAGACCACCACTCTCTGTAGGGGTGTGGGCAACAAGCCCCAGTCTCTTTCCCAAGCCCTTTTTTCAGTATTCTGTTCATGATGCCAGCTGTAAGGACATGAGATTTGTATGGAGGCAGACTATGCTGCTGGCTATGCCACTTGTAAGGCCAAACGTAAGGGGGATGATCTGTTTTGCCCTGATATTCCAATTGCATGTATGCAGAATCTCCAAGAGAATACTGATACATAAGAAAGATGGGTCTGTGCCAGTTTGGTAGTAAATATATGGATATTTGTTAGGGTTCATCAGTTTAATTGGGTTGTTAGAGGAGTTTGTCCATGAGATCTAGTCCTTGGCAGCAGGAGGACAGAATGATATGATGGATCCTTGCACTGATTTCAGGCCAGCTCAGGTATTATATGAGAACAGAATGAAGAGGGAATGGTGCCAGGGATGGCCTAGGGTCATGTGTGAGTCTTCCCATAGGGTAGTTGTAGCTTCTTTTGCTATTTACATTTTCTAAAGGAAGTTTACTTTCTTCTATGGAGTCAGAAGTCACATTTCTAGCCTCTGGCCTACCCCCATGAACACTAAGTAGTAAGTGGTTCAGTCAACAGAATATACAAAAAGAAAGCTGTGTGTAGGATAGTGTTTAATGACCCCGACTGTTGGAGTAAAAATTCATACTCAACAGGAACTTCTGAGAAAACTAGAAAGCAGTCTGGTAGAAAGTAGGTATCTCACACTATACACCAAGAGAAGTTCCAAATGGATACATGACTTGCACAAGGGTGATGTCATAAACAAATTAGAGGAGCATAGAAGAAATTATGTCAGATATCTGGATGACCAACCAGGAAAGAGAGATTCACAGGAGGAAAATGGACGATTTTTATAATTATTTTCACAAACAAAACCACTGAAAATTTGGAAGGGAAAAAAGTAAATTTTTTTTTTGTAACTTCTCTGATAAAGGCCTTGTTTCCAAGATATCTAAGTAACTAACTTAAATTTATAAGAATAAGAGTCATCCTCCAATTAATAAATGATCAAAGGATATGAACAGGGAGTTTGCTAAGAAATACTCCCAATCACTAATGATCAGAGAAATGCAAATTACAGCAACTCTAAGGTTCCAACTGACACCTATAATATTAGCTAAGTTGACCCAAAAAATGATGAAAAAATGAAGGACTGAAGGAATACAGAAACATTAACGAACACTTTCAGGATCCGCATACGGGTTATTCCACTCTGGAAAGCATTGGATCTATGCCCCCAAATTTACTAAACTGAATATCCTTCGACCCCACAATACCACTGCTATGCCTACATCCTCAAAGGGATTTAAGAAGTTCACAAACTTTATAGAAACATACAAACTCTTTTTCTGGGGGCAAAAATCTAGATACCAAAGGAGTGGCTGTCATTTGGGGAATGAACAAGCAAATAATGGTATGCTATTGAGCTACAAGATGACAGGGGACAGCTTCATTGAAAGCTAGCAACACATGACCTGATGCAGAGTGAGGGGAGCAGAATCAGGGCAACAATTTACGCAATTACAATGATTTTGGAAAGACCAATGAGTTTGAAAGACCTAAGAACTCTAATCACTGCAACGATCGACCTGATTCCAAAGGAGCGATGGTGAAGCTTGCTATCCTTCTGACAGAGAGGGGATAGATTCAGGATAGAGAAAGAGGTAGATCATCTTGGAGCATGCCCAGTGTAGGAACTTCAATTGCTTAAGTATGCATATTTGTTACAAAAATTGGGAAGGAGTCCCCAAATGTAGGACAGGAAGTGGGAGGGAGAGAAAATTGTCCTTCATTTTCAAAGAGCACTAACAACTTCACCAGGTGACATCTTTACTTGCTTATGAAGTGGGTATAAGTGAGGCAGAACTGCAAAAGTTGTCACCTTGCTCTCTCCTCTAGAGTCACTTAAGTCCAGCAGGAAGACAAAAGCCAGTGAGACTGATGATCATTCAGGATGTGGATGACCTTGATGTCTTCGATGTCTGACCAAGCTCTAAGTGCTCCCCAGTGCCTGCTTCAGCCACCTTCTGTAACAGCAAGGACCCCGGCATACACAGGAGGGCTGCTGTATAGCTTCTTAGATATGCTTCTCTAAAAGGAAAGCAGCTTTTGAAGGGTCAACAGTTTGCTTTAACCAAGCACCTCACCCATCCATTCCACTAGGGGAAGTCTTCACATACTAGGGGTAGAGGATTTTAGCTGTATTCATTCAAAAAGTTAAAAACAATTAATTTATTTATTATTTTAAAAATTAAAGACTAATTGACCCCACCCCACTCCCCAAAAAACCACCAAAGTTGTTTCAGAGGCTGCTAATTAGTCATTTAACATTCCACCTTTGCTTAGCCAAGTCTTGCCATCAATCTGCCATCAGAATGCCCAGGTTACAGTCTTCTTTCCACAGGTCTCCCTCCAAAGCCAGTGCTTCCCCTACTATAAGCCAGTGCTGTTCTGGTGATGGGTCACAGCTGCTACTGCTGCTGTTGCTGCTGCTGCTGTACCAAGAGATGATGCCATCATGGCCAGAGTAGACTTGTAGTCCCAAGATATCTTGCCAGATTGCCTGATCAAAGAAAGAAAACAGAAGGGCCGGTAAGTCCACTCAGGTCCAAAACAGCTTTCTGCTGTCTCCACTCAGCAGCCCAAAACAACACCTCTCAAATCAGTACAGCAAAACCGCTAAAAAGTCTGCATTTCCCCTTCTCTTCCCCTGCTCTTAAGCAGTAGAGGGTAGTAGACTATGACAGAGGCACCTCTGTCAGGTTTCCCCTTTTCCATACTGTAGTTGGCCACAAAGAACAATACAGCCTTTCTCCGATCAACCAATTCTGAACAAAATCAAGTCAGCCAGCCAGCATTTTAAGCACTTACTCTGTGCTAGATATCGTGGCAAGTTCTGGGATGCAAAAAAGTGGTCAAACCAGTCCCAACCCTTCAAAAATTCACAATCTAATGAGAGAGATAACATGTGAACAAGACATATATGAAACAACTGTGAGGTAACCTCCGAGGGAAGGCATTAGCAATAAGAGGAGTCAGGAAAGGCTTCTTGCTGAAGGAGGGATTTTAGATGAAACCTGAAGGAAGCCAAAGAAGCCAGGAGACAAAGAGCTAAGTGGCTCTCTTTCCATTGGCACAGCTTCCAGCAAAGCAGCGAAAGAGCCTGTCTCCAATCCACCTTCGGCAGCTGCCATTTTCCCTTTGTCACTTTTGGCTTCTGTAAGCACATGTTCTTGTTGCCTTCTCCGACTGCTCTATCTGCTTTCTTCTGGCTTCTCTTGGGTTTGGATGCTGACAAACTTTCCTGTCTCAAAGCAGGACCTCCTTGTGCTTAATAATGCATCTCTACCTTATGATAAGAAACTCAAAAATCCATGTTCATGTCATGTATGACCTTGAGTCTTTACATACATATTGCATAACCCTTACTTAGGCCACAAACCTAGCATTTTCTAGCTACAAACTGTCATATTTTTTAAAAGCAGTAGCAAATTATCTACTTGAACACAGTGCATTGCAGCTATCTTTAACATCAGTCTGTGTCTCTCCACAAGCACTTTTATCTGATAGGCCATTTCCTGTTCAGCTGATTTTCTCACTGTTTCATAAGTAAATATTCTCTTCCTGTCCATTTTAGAAAGCAAAATGTCCACATACCCAAAGAACAGCATTATATACAAAAGCCAAAATGATAAAATCTTTGCCCTTGTAGACCGCTCCTCAAATTATTTTGAACTCCCAAGATTTGAGAAAGGCCTAAAACCTGGATGGGCCAATCAGGAAAGATGTTTTGGGCCACTCTGAGCTTAACCTACCACAATGCTTTACATGCTCTGGCATAACATACAAGCTTTGCTTTGCTCTGTGAGTGAACTCATAAATCCCACTCGTGTGGCAGTAGCTACAATCTAATGGGGGAAATAGCATCCAAACAAGATGTATGTGAGATAACCTCAGAAAGAAGGCATTAGCATTAAGAAGGACCAGAAAAGGCTTCTTGTTGCAGATAGGATTTTAGATGAAACTTGAAGGAAGCCAAAGAAGCCAGATGAACCAACTACAGTTTTGCTAGAAGCTATGCTGACTGTTGAACCAAGACCAGATGAGACTGACCAGGCCCTTCTTCTGTTTATGACTACCAAGGACAAGGCAACTTGACACAAATACTATCTTAAATAATGAGGCTTCTTCATCTTGGTATTTTATAGACATATGCTGTGTTGTGTTATACCATGTCATGTGAAAGATCGAAGAGACACAGATATCCTGGATCTACAATTTCAATTGACATTTTGACACTTTTCCTATTTTATTGCATTTACAATCTATCCAATTAAGACAATTCCTTTCTCGTATTATGGTTAACACATATAGAGACTATAATTTTAGCTGACATTGGCATCCTGAGGCAGGAAGGGAGGGAAGAGTAAGAGGGAATTTCTCTGAAGATATAAAAGCCCCCTTTGTCTGTCTGTCCTGGGGTTCATCGTCTACAAGGAACTCCCTTGAGTATTTCTATATGCATGTTCTGAAAACTTTGAGAAAATAAACATGCACATGCAGCTTAATTTTGTTTGTTTTCTAAGAATGAGTTCAGTAATGGTTGACACCCTCATGTTACATTCTAACATGTCTAATTGAGAGATAATGTGTACAAATAAAAGTGAAGCAATGGTATTGATCAAGGGATCACTTATCAAATGACTCCTTCAATTGACTTGCTGAAATTACTGAGATTCTGTGACTTTCAAAATGTTAGTGGAAAATTTAAACCAGTTAAAGAGATGAGTGGTGAATGGATAATTTGTATATGAAAAGCTCTGGAAAGAAAACTGAGAACTGACAGAGACAATGGACTTCCCACAGGATGCGGATAGTCAGGTGAACTTAAAAAATGAAAGCACCAACTTTGCTAGCAATCTTGCTGTGGAGTTGAGGCAACAAGAGAGATAACTTTGGAGGAAGACTTCAGTCTTTGGCTTTTCTTTTTGTATTTTGAAGAATGCAGCAAGGGAGGAGGGAATTTCTCTCTCTTCCTCCTACCCCATTGACTAGTTTTCTTAGTGTGTCATTTCGATAATTGCCTTTACTTTAAGCTAATTGTGTCTTCTGTTTGACTAGTGAAAAGGAAGCCCATTGGTGGGGGCTCATAAGGTAGAATTTTAGGCATACCTTGAATTTGAGGTAATTACTCTGTGTCCATCCTTCAAGGACAAGTTGGAGAGGAAGCCCTAAGGAGTTCTATACTATAAGGGCTCATCCAGGATTTCCAGCTTAGATTCTACAGTAGTTGAAGAATCCATAGTGGGGAAATGTATTGTTTCCTTGTATCTTCCTGTAATCTTCTTTACAAAGGGTATGGGTTTTCAGAATTTCCAGACAGTGAGACTCAACTTGCTTTTGTGCTATCAGAATGGATTTGGAATTGGTCCTGATCCATGTTGACAGATATTCCCAGGGCCAGAAAATCCACCCTCCCAGTGACATGTACAACATTCTTGAGGAACATAGCCCTTTGAGTACTTGAAGACAACTCTCATATTCCTTTGGAGTCTTTTCTTCCCCAAATTAAACATTCCTGGGTCCTTTAACCAACCTTCTGCAGAGTGTAGAAAGGGGAGGAATGTCTTAAGGAAGCTGGAAAGGTGGGTTAGGTCAGATTGTGAAGGGAATTCCAGTTCAAACATGAAGTTCAGTTTGATCCTAAAGGTCAAAGGCAGCCGACAGTTTATTGAGGAGGGATCATATGGTCAGACGTGTGCTTTGGGAAAATTCCTTTGGTGGCTGAAAGATGGAAGGACTGGAGTGGGAAAAGAATGGACATCCCCACCCCCAGGAGCTGCTAAAATAGTCCAGGGGTGAGAGGATGAGGGCCTGCACCACGGTGGTAGTCTAGTGCATGCAGAGAAAGACTGGATGAGATGGATACAGTCAATCACCACAGAGATAAGATTTTCTAACTCATTTATGTGGATCTAAAGGAAGATGAGGAGTCCAGGTTGGAAACTTGAGTCACTTGCAGGATGGGCAATAATATTGTTGGGGTTCATCAAGTTTAAAATACCAAAAAATCAAACTTAAAACATAAGAGGAGAAAAGAAAAGGAAGAAAAATGGTCACTAGAAGGGCTTCCTGCCTCCCAGACTTCCTCCTTGGGCACCCCTGAGACACTAATACTTTACCCAGATATTTTAATTCTCAACTGGTGCGCAGGAGTCAAACCCGAAAAGTTGGGGATGGGTGGGTAGGAGGCTTTGAAAGTCCCAAATGAAGTTTCATGTACCTGGATGGGAGATTCCTTCATTCATTTCTCCCCTTTCCCTCTCACCTCCACACATATATACACACAAAACACACTCACAAATACACAATTGTTTTCCATCTGAATTTCAAGATCTCTAGAATGCATCATTCTACAAGAAAAAATCATCTCTGACTCATATCTCCTTAGTCCCTCATGCACCTAGGAACCTTCCATCCCCCAAGTGTAGAAGAGGGAAGTGGGGAACATCAGAGATCTCCTCCCACCTCCACCAGGGCATTCGCTTCATTTTTCCCCACCAAGGATAGAGTAGCTTAACTGCTTTCCTTCCTCTAAGTGTGAGCCCCTTAAGGGTAAGGACAATCTTTTGCCCTTTCTTTGTATCCCCAGTGCTTAGTACAGTACTTCACACATAGTAGCTACTTAATATATATTTAGTGATCCTGACTGTTGCCATTTTTAATAAAAACTTAGATTTTTATCTAAGTTAGTGATTTTTAAAAAACACAAAAAAATACATAGAAACAAGGTAGTCAGTAAGCATGTATTAAGTGCCTACTATATACCAGACACTATGCTAGAACTTAGGATACAAAGGAAGGTAAAAGACAGTCCCTTGCCTTCAAGTTATACATAGTTTAATGAAGAAGACAACTTGAAAAGAACTAGGTAAAACAAACACAAAAAGTAATTATAAATATTAGTTAATCTTTAATATTAGTTATTACTTAGGATGAATTGGAAATAATTGACAAAGGAGGGCACTAGTATCAAGGGGGATCGGTAAAGCCTTCTTGAAGAAGGAGGGAGTTTAGCTGGGACTTGGAGGAAGCCAGAGAAACCAAGAGGAAGAGATGGGGAAGCCAAAGAAAAAGCCTGGGAAACAAGAGTCTCTTCTTTGAGGAACAGAAAGGGCAATAGTGTCTCTGGATTGCAGAGTGTAAGCAGTGGGAACTACATAAAAGTCAAGAAGACAGGATGTTTTTGAATGGCAGACAGGGTTTTATAGTTTATGGTGAACATAACAAGAAGCCAGTGGAGCTACTGACTAACTGGGGCAGTGACAAGGTCAGGTCTGGGCTTCAGGAAAATCACTTTGAAAGCTGAGTGGAGGATGGGCTGGAGTGGGGAGAGATTTGAGCCTGGGAGAGTCTGCAGCATCTACTGCAGTGGTCTAGGTGTGAGGAGATGAGGGTCTGTGCAGTGATCTAGGTGTGAGGAGTTGAGGGTCTGCCCTGGTGTGGGGGCAGGGTCAGAGAACAGAAGAGGCTCTTCAATAGATGCTAGAAAGGTAAAAATGAGACTTGTCAAGAGACTGCCTTTGGAGACTGAGAGCTAGTGTAGAAGGAGGATGACTCCTAGGCTTGGAGCCTGGGGGGTCTGGGACAATGGCAGTGCCCTCAGCAGAAACAGCAAAGTTTAGAAGTGGAGAAGGTTTGAGAGGAAAGAGGGGTTCCATTTGGGGCATGTCAAGTCTGAAATCCAGGACATCTGGCCCAGGGTGTCCCACAGACAGTTGGAGGTAGATGACCAGAGGATAGGACAAAGAGTGAGGCAAGGACTCCATGAGGCATAATCAAGGAAAGAGCAAAAGCAGGACCAGGGATAGAGTCAGAGTTCAGTCCATGCAGTGAGTCCAGAATTGGCCATGTTTCAGATCAACCTGAGGCTAGCATTGACCAGGTTAAGATTCTGAGTAAGCTAGAACACGGAAGATTCTTAAAACAATCTGAAGTCAACAACCACCTACAGCATAGAAGGGAAATTGAGGTAGAGAGGGAGACATGTACCAAGCCAAGGCCCTGACTGGGCTTGTTCAACCCAAGCTGGGTAACCAGTCTTCAGTCCAGCCCCAGGGCCACCATGTCTCCTTGGTTCCCTGCCCTGCTGTGTCTTGGTGAGTCCTGAAAAGGGAAAATCCACAAGAGAGACAGAGACAGAGACAGAGACAGAGAAAGACAGAGACAGAGACAGAGAGATAGCGCTATCAAGCCTGGGAAGAGCCTGGGCAACCATGGTGTCCTTCCCCTTTCTCCCATTTTCCACTGAAAGAAAAAAGCCCAGAGTGAAGCAATGACTCCCCTGAGGTCACCCAGAGCTAGAACTCCAACCTAGGTGATCTGATATCCAGCAGCACCCTCCCTACCCAGGCCCTGTACCCTCAGTCTGTTCTGTGCTCCCCCTCTCATCTCCCACACCTCACCCAGCCCTAGCCAGGGTTGATGGAGCCTTTTCTGACAGGATTACATCTGAGCTGGAGGATCCAAGAACAGGACCCTGAGTTCTCCCCTTCCCCAACACCCCCCTCCCCTGTCCCCTGTCTCAGTACTGACAGCATCCCCTGGGGCATGCCCCACCCCAAGGGAGGACAGATTGGAGGGATGACTTTGGGAGAGGCAAAAGGCAAGGACAGCATGGGAACCCTCTGGAACTCCAGGCTCTAACTTCTTTCTAGAACTACTACCCAAACCTTCCCTCTGGGCAAAGCCAGATCACCTGATGCCTGACAGAAAACTTGTGACCTTCTGGTGTCAGGGCCCTTGTGGGGCTTCAGGTTGCAAGCTGGAGTAAGTGGAAAGCTTTTGGTTTATGTTGTCCTACCCTAAAGGGAATAAGGATTCCTTCTTTCTGGGGAAAATGAGAGAAGCTGCTGCTCTTTACAGATGTCACTACTGGACTTTCTCTGGCTGGACAGAGCCCAGTGACTCCTGATACTGATTGTGACAGGCAAGGAAGAGACACCTTCTAGCCCCTACCCTTCAGGCAGGGCTGAGTCCCTACTAAATCATCCCCTCCCCAGTTTGCCCCAGGTCTACACACCCACATACACACACACACTTCCTTGTCTTGGGCCATAGTAGAGATGGTATTCTCAACATTAAGGGTCTCAGTCTTGGAATAGGGACCTCTCTAGGGCTCAAGGCCATCATTCTAGAGCTGGGGGAAAGGGATGGACCTTCACATAGCACAACCCTCCTTTGGAACTCTGATCTAGGCACAGAGCAGGAGTGCTCCCCTGCAACACCCAGGGTCTCCTTGGCCCAGGTTGGTATGATAAACCCAACCTTTCTACCATACCCAGCTCTGGGGTGACCCCAGGACAGACTGTGACCTTCCACTGTCAGTCTTTACATGACCTGGTTAGCTTCATGATGTCTCAAGACCAAATACATAAGATGAGCCCTCATTATGAATGGAGGACTCTAGCCAACTTCTCCATCCTGATATTACACTTTTCATAGTGAGTCCCCCTATGTGAGGTCCAGAAAGAGGTTGAGACTTGTCATCCAGTCAATGGAACCCATCTGACCTCCAGGCTAGGCAGTCTCTGTGCTGGCCCTGCTGGGTCCTTAACCCTGCTTCCTTCCTCATTCCCAGGAACCTCCTATCCTAAGCATTCCAAACTGCTATTTGGTGAGTAACTAGGAGATTCTCAGGAGAGGGAGGCCTTGAGATGGATGTTAACTGAGGGTTGATTTCTCCTCCCTCCCTGCCCCTAAATCCTGGAATCTCTTTAATCACTCCCCCTTGAGCACCTCTTCTGCCTTCTCCCAGCATTCTAGGGGCTGTCCAGAGAAAGAGAATCTAACTAGAGCTCATATCTACCCCCTTCAAACTGGGGACTGAATCCTCTCACCTCCACTCACGATGGGGAGGACACCGGCCACATACAGTGATGGGGTTGACATTATCCCCTATGCCTTGATCTTCACACTAAGGTCTTCCCAGGCTCAGAGCAAGCATCCTGCTGAGCATCTCAGCATTCATCAGCCTGCTCTTCCTCTTCCTTCTCCTCTTCCTCCTTTGACACTGCAGCCAAAGTCAGGCAAGACAAAGTAAGTGCTTCCAGTTGGGGGTGACCTTGGCCAAAGACCTGATGGGGCACTGGCTAAAGCTCCCTGGAGTCTGACCCTGACTCTCCTTGTAGAGAGCAGGGGCAAAGAGGCAGAAACCAAGGACAGCCTGAGAAGGTAAGGGCACTAGATATGCCCTAATTCCCCCCCAAGTTCATCCCCAGTGATTCCATTCACCTTCTTGTACCTTCCCTGTCAACTATCTGTGCCTTCTTGTTCCTTAGCTCTGATCCAGTGGGGACCCCCATGGAGGAGACCCTGTGTCAGTGAGAGGGGCAAGAGGGCCTGGGGTGGAAGAGACAAAAGCCTGGTCCTGTACAGAGCCAGGTCCTGGCCCTCATGCCTTCTCCTCTTGCCTCCAGATGCTGCTGTGAATGATAGACAGACAGAGGAGGCCAGACAAAAGGACACTGCCATGAGTTGCAGATCTCTCCTGGAGCAAACAGGGAGGGAGAGTCTTCCCTAAGAACATACACAGATGGGAGGGTTCAATGTCTTTTCTTCTCCTCAGCCCTCATGCTCCATGTCCCACTGCATCTCTTCATCCCCTCCTGCCAGGCTCCCAAAAGGAAAGATCCTCAGCAAGTGGATATGAACAGCTGAACCTCAACAACCTCAAGTCTGGAACCAAAGAACCTCCCCACTCTGGACCAGTGCAGCTCAGCCTCTATGTTGCCCTTCAGGGAATTCAGCCTAAGCCCAGGGGACTTCAGGAGGAAGAGGATCCTTCCCATTCAGCTTCTGCTTTCTGAAGGCAGTTTCTGTTCCAATCACTGACCCAGGTATTAGGATCCTTTCCCATTACAGCAAGTACCCAGCAATTTGATTTCTATTGTGGCAGCAGCCAGGTTTGTGTGTTTGGCCTCGATGGCTCTCAGAGGCAGCATTAGTAACCTATATGAACTCATCTTCTACTTTCTGCAACTTGCCAAAAAAAAAAAAAAAAAAGGCAGACTCTCACTATGTCAATGAATTCTCTAGTAAGGAAATATAAGATAATCTGCCTACTGGGTGGGTCTATACTCAGACCACCAAAGGAAGTGAAATAGGAATAATAATGATGGCTAACATGGATATTGCATTTTCTATATGTCAGGCACTCTGCTAAGCACTTTCCATATATTATCTCATTTTGATCCTCACCACAAGCCTAGAAGGTAGGTGCTCTATCATCTCTATTTTATAGATGAGGAAACTGAAGCAAACAGAACTTAAGCGACTTGCCCAGGGTCAACCAGTTAGGAACTATTTGAGATCAAATTTGAACTCAAGTCTTCCTGACCCCAGTTCAGGTGCTCTATCCACTGCGTGCTTACTCATAAGCTCTGAGCTTAAGCTCTTCTCTCTCCCACAACCTGTGACCCCTAGTACCAATAGGTGCTGGTCCTGATTCAGTACTGATCCAAGAATATGCAACTAACAGCACTCTGAATTATGAGAATTATGGGGAAATATCTATTTGGCTGAATCCCACCACATTTCTGAGACCCATCCTTCTATCTGGCCCATCCTCTCTTTACATTACATAGTCAAGACACATGGTAACCACAAGATTTTGTTGTTAAAAAATACTTTTAAAAAAGTTGTTAAGAACTTGTTGCCCTGATATAAATCCTTCTGACTACCCTCACTGCTCCTAAAGTGGAGGAGGGAGTGAATGCTGTGCCTTCCACCTGGCCTCCATGTGTCCATGAGCACAGGGCTGCCCCTGCCTTTTCTGATTGGTTGGTTCATTCATTAGGTAAGAGTTCCAGGGTGATCTGGTCCAGGAATAATGGAGATCTCTGGCCTTCCAAAAGACCTGGAGGTCCCAGATGCCAGTGAGGAGCCACCTGGAAACAAAGGATGCCTCTCAATCAAAAAGAATGACCACTGGAATGGAGGTTAACCCAGTTTGACTATTTGGACAACATGCTTTTACCAGTAGTGTATTTGGATGGTCTAAGGTAATGCTGCGCAGGTGAAATGATAAAGAATTAAGGAACAAGCTGTTTCATGTACTAGTGAGATTTATAATCCTTCTGACTGTAACGGGAGTTATGTTACTATGGAATTTTGTTATTTTGATTAATTCTTCATTTGTGTGTTGTGCTTCTCTCACGATTAGCATTTCTTTCTGTATAGGAATAAGCTACCTTCCCATACTCAATTCATACTGTACAGTGGGTACCTCTTTTACTCCTACCTCTTTTTTAGAGGAAACCTGAGACTTCATAAAGCCATTTTGTATTATGGTGAGTGCCCTTCTGAAATCAGAATCTACTTGGAGGGTGTGTCTCTAACCCTTACACTGTGTCCTCCAAGACTCATTGAGAAAAACAACCCTGTAAAGGAGCACAATAAGCCTGTCTCTAGTGAACTGGGGCATCAGGGCATTGGCAAATAAGAATAGTTCCCTTTCTAAATAGGATGGTTGTCATGTTCTGTTACCCTGACACTGGGAAGCACCTCCTAGACCATCAGAACACTCCACCAAGAATGTTGATAAACAAAGCTTCCAATCTCCTCAAATTAGTTTTGTTTGTTTGTTTTTCCCCTCAGTGGAATGAGATCATTTTTGTTGTTCCTCTGTTACTTAAAGTCAAATTTCAACTGCAGCTTAATTTTTTATTAACTCTCAAACTAACTCTCCACAGAGAGTTTCACAGGGTGTCTCCTGGACATATAGCCCTAATACAGTCCAAAGAAACACTGGCTATTTTTCACTGACCAGAACAACATTGAGCCAAGTGAGTGACCACTTCTCCTGCAAAGCCTGGTCTTAGGTCAAAACAAGCCTGGTGCTTTTTTGACCTACTGACCTATGTCAGTAGGTCATGTCTATGTTTTTCTTTGTCTAAGCTCATAGGTGATGTGGACCATGATCTTCTATAAATTTTACAGCTAACATTTTTTTCCCTGCCATGAGAGAATCTACTAGTGAAATTGGGCACAGAAGAGACAGTGTCACTCGGATCATCCTCACTAAAACTTTCTTCAACTGCATTTGGAGAGCAGGAATTGCATTTGGATCCCCAGAGTCTGACTTAGTGAAGTACTGGGCTCACAATAGGCACCACTAAATGCTCATTGATTGACTACTTGGTTGGTTGGACTCCCTAAGGAATAAGAGCTAAGTGACAATGAGCAATTATCTAAAAAGACTTTAAAATAAAAATTCTGTGTGCCAGTAAATATCCACACAGTCTGAGCTCAAACAGCGACCCTTTTAATGAAGAAGACACTGTATACAGAAATCCAGCAACTATGCATAGGATTGAGGATAAGGGATGACAGTTTAGATGCGGGAGGGGAGGCTGAACCCAGTGTCACAAGGATATATTATTATACTCTCTTTCACATAAGATATGTATGTCCATGTAAGTTTTCTACCATGTTTTGGTGGAAGTATGGATAGATGTGACCTTAGGCTTGGCCCATCTATTAGGAGATGGGAAGATGGCCATGCATGAACGGACAGACAGGCCCTTGAAGTGTAACCAAGAACATTAAGTGTTCTTATGTCTTGTCTCTGAGAGGAGTTATTTCCATTTATTCTTCCCCTTAGATATCTATTATCTAGATGTAAGAATTTGTCTTGTGAAGGAAAGTCATTTCCTGTTTTGTTCTTGGAGGATGGGTAACCCTTAAATGACAATAACTACTTTAATTTCTTCCTACCAAATGTTGGTCACACAAATGACATCACAAAGAGTGAACAGCTAGTAAATGCATTTATCTAAGCAAAACGGTAAGCAGATATTGGAAATGTTCTACAGATTAGAATGTTTCCAAATCAGTATCTAGATGTAAGAGAAGGCATGAGGGGCTGTGCCCATGCCTGACCACCCATTTCTGTTGACTAGGGAGGTCACTGTACAGCCTCAATGCCTCACCCCCTTACCCAGCCTCCTGGGTGAAAGAAGAGACCCAGGTCTGGACCAGCTCCCTCTGCAACCATCTTTGACAATTGTGAGCCCCTCTTACCATCTGCTACCCATTATTATCACTATAATTTTTCCTGTTTTTCTCCCTATCCCTTGAAATAATTCATCAGCTGCCATTTCCTTGAAAGCTATTCCCTGCGTACTCTTCATGTTTTCTTATCCTCTTCTTCTTCAACTCAGCCCCAGCCAGGTCCATCCTTTCCTCTACATCCTCTGGTATTCCAATTCCATAGCCATCTTCCCTTCATCCTTAGACCTCTTTCTTTCATACACCTTCCATCTATTAACCATGTATTATGCCTTGTTCTCCTCTGATGCTCCTGTAGCTCCAACTACCCTCTCTAGAACTTCCCTGACCATCTGCACCTTCTCTCACAGAGAAGGTGTGTGCTAACACAGAAGAGAAATAAAATAATATCTTGAAGGAATGGTAGGGTGAAGTGAGGGATTTTTTTCAGGAATGGGTCAACAGGAATGAAACCAATAGGTAAGGACAGAATAAAACTACAGAAGTAGGGAAGTAATTTGGGGGGAACTTTGTCAGAGGAGATGAGAAATGATGGCATGTGAGAAAAAGGACCACATGTTCATAAGAAACGAGAGTAAAGGAAGAGAATGTAGGTGATCAATCAATCAATCAACAAACATTAACTAAATACCAGATCTGAGGAAGCACTGTGCTAGGTGCTTAGGATACAAGAAGAAAAATAATCCATGCTCTCCAGGACCTTGTGATGACAAGGAATTTTGAGATTAGTACAAGGGCAAGAAGGAAATTCAGGACAAACTGCTCCTAATTTCTCAACAAAGTACCAGTTGGTCCTCTACTGAGAAGACTGCTGATAGAGGAGAAGGAGGAAAGAAGAGAAGAGAAGGTTTGGTACTGCCTCTGAGGGGGGTGCAATGGAGAATAGAGAGGAATGAAAGAATTACCTTGCTGCACTAAGAGCCCAGCTGACAATGGATAATGAAAAAGTATAGATATCACAGCTTTATGACTTTCTTCAGCTCCATTTTGCTAAGTGGGAGGAGGAACAGGAGACATGGTGAGAATAATTGAGGGCTGGGATTTTATAAAGCAGGAGTAGGGACAGAACAAGGCATCTGAGAGAAAAATAAAACTTAGTGTTGAACATGTTGTCTATTGTGTGGAGTTTGTGAATGGCAGAAAGGGAAGTTGTAGTAGAGATGACAGCCTGGGAAAACCCTGAAAAGAACAGAAAGGAGATCACAGGGAGAATGAAAAGTGTAAGAATGTCAACTCCTTTGGAACAAAAATAACAGTTTTGGTTTTGCTTTCACCCCCCCCCAGAACCCAGTGTAGCAGGCATTTCATAAGTGCTTCTTGGGTAAATGAATGAAACACAGAGAGGGAAAGAGAGAAGGGTACAAAGAGGGAAAGAAAGAGGGGTGCAAAGAGGGATAGACAGAGACAAGGACAAGCCATTTCATGCTGGCACCAGAATCAAAAACAACTCAGAGAAAACATGGTTTTATCTAAGCATTTATCAGTGAGGGAGGGAAAGTCATGAGAACCCCAAGTTCAAAGTCAGATGAACTGTCTAGTCTGGCTCTTTTGCTATGTCTGGGCCATCTCCAGATGTCTTGATTGATATCTGTCTACTGGATCTAGATGGCTCTAGAAAAGAATGTGAGGTTGGTGATTTTACACAGCCCTCCCTCACTCATATCAACATCAATTTCACATCCTGCCATCCTGTCCCTATTGTCATGGTCCTCGTCAAGAATGAAGAACAAACCATAACTCTTTTATTATGTAGTATGTATATTGATGGCCACCCCAATGGAGTGCCTCTCCCCACTCATACGAGTTCCTAGAGAAGGACCAAAAAACACAAACTAAACAAACTCTCTCGGGTGCTAGAGGTACCTAGAAGTACCAAACTTCTGCTCTCTGTTCTAGTTTGTAAGCCTCAGAGACTGTCCTTTCCTTTACATATAGGGAAGTAGACAGAGTATGTCTTTCTCTCCTTCCCCCCTTTTGTAAATATCAGGAAAGCATTTTTAAATTGTTCTAGTCCAAAATCTTTAACCTAATCTGAAAGAGAAGGCTTTATCAGTCTTTTGTTAACTATCATTTCCAAAACAATACCCTATTCACCTCTTTCCAATCAGCTGAGGAAGGATTTCTACAAGAATTCCCTAATTGATCAATATGGGAGTGACAGGCAGACCTGGGGCTTTGGAAGATCAGTTTGACAGCTGAGTGGAGGATGGACTGAATTGGGGAGAGACTTGAGTGAAGCAGACCCTCCCCACACCAGAACAGTGATTGCAATAGTCCTGGCAAAAATAACAAGAGTCTACATGAAACTAGTTGCGGTATGAGCAGAGAAAATGGAACATATACAAGTGTGGTTAGGCTGTCCCTCACATGTGGCATGGGAATGTCATTGGAAGTGACCAGTCTCTTCTTCCCTAACCTTTATCTAAGGGTCATTCCTATCAGGAGAGGAAGAAGGAAACAAACCAGAGACCACCACTCTGCTTTCCTCAGATACAGGGATAACAGACTAAAAGTATATCTCCCTGGAACCTTAAATATTATTCCAAGGATACATTATCAGGTTCAAGCTAACTCTGATCACTATTTCATTAATAAGGGGAGAAAGAGCACCCAATGCTCTATATCTAAAGGTTGACTCCCTTACCACCAAACGCCATTACTACAATGAACATACAAAACAATTATCAAAGAAATTCATTTATCCACATCATAGAAAAATTGAAATCAAAGAAAGTATACATAGGAAAATATATTCCAGACAATAGTACATAAAGGAGCTCTCCCATTGGCAGCAACATAACTCAACTTTACCAGGAAAGAAGGTCCTAAATCTAAACCAAGGTAAAATGCCCCAAAGCCCTCCTCTAGGGACAAGGACATGATGGAGACTGGTAGCTCTCAGAATCTTTTCCACCAACAACTTGAATGGAGTTGGCCTTGTCAGTCTTCTCTCTTGAAGCACCTGAAGTGACTGGAGGAAAACTGAAGATCTCTGCTCTATCTAGTTCTTTCCAATTCTAGTCATCCTCTCACACAGGGCAGGGCATTTGTCCCCACCAAAAAAAAAAAAAGAGTCATCTACCAATGAGCTTTGGAACTCAGGTTCCATTCCTCCCCTAGGCTGAACCTCTTTATAATCTATTGCAAAGATCACCTGGGGCAGGTCTAAAACCTGTAGTTATATAGTATAAACACAAAGGCACTTTAAAACAACAAGGATGAGTTTTCTCTCATCCCAGGTAACCAAACCCAAATAAAACAAATGCTCATTAACAAACATGCAACATACCCTTGGAACCATCAATAGCATTACTAGGTCTGTATTCCAAAAGAGATTAAAAAAACAAAAAGGAAAAGGACATATATGTACAAAAATATTGATAGCAGCTCTTTTCTGGTGCAGAGGACTAGAAATTAAGGGTAGGTCCATCAATTAAGGAATGGCTGAACAAGTTGTGGTATATGAATGTAATGAGATACTACTGAGCTATAAGAGCAGGTGAATTTCAGAAAATTCTGAAAAAACGTATTTGAACTGATGCAAAGTGAAATGAGCAGAACCAGAACACTTTACACAGCAACAGCAATATTTTAAGATGAATTTAACTAGACAACTCTGAAGGTCTTTTTTATTTCTATATGTAGTAGCATGCAGACTTTAAAGAAATATGCCCTATCAATAAACACAGCTGTGTAGTCAGTCACTTGTGCAGAGTTAGTCTGACCAACCCCAGGTTTAAAACCTGGCTTAGACTTTTGGTAAATGGAAGCCAACCTGCAAGAAATGACCCAGAGATACCCTTGAGCAATTGAACTAATCCTATCTCTCTATGATCCCTATTGGGGTGGGGACCGTTCTAATTCCATCTCTTCATCAACATACTTTTGCCCTTACATGGAAGATGTTCACTTCAATCTAGAAAAGCAGCAGTCATCTCCTTGCTCCCTTTGTGTGCCAGTAAAATCCTTATTACTTTTCTTTTCCTAGATTTGCCTTATTGACCACCGTGGGGCCCAAACCAAGATTTCTTTTAACTTAAATCCTGGTAACCAACTACAAAGGGACCACTCTCACTCTGCACCCAGTACTCAGACCTTTGTCAAATCTCAGCTTGGAGTGGAGTATCCCAGAGGTCAATCATTCAGATATGAAGTGTTCAAAGGAACTCAGCAAAGAGAAGGAGAAATAGGTGCCAAACACAAAACTGATTTTCTCTTGCTTGTGCATAAAGAAATGAAAACTGTGTGCTCAAAGCAAGGGGCAGTGGTGAGTAACTGGTTTTGCCTTACACTAAGTCATAAAAGGATAGAAAAGTCAATATTATTCTGGGATTGGGATAGAGTCAGCTTTCTTCTGATTCCTGATTGGGCAAGTCATTCAAGTTTGGAACAAGGGAAAATGGCCAGTACAACAAGAAATGTACAAAACTCAAGTGGTAAATCTCAGCAGGGACTGGACTCAGTACTTAGACAATTGTGGTAAGCAAATTTGGTCAGATGACTATAAAACCTCTGAAAAAAAGAGACTTGAAGGTCAAAGGCCTAGACAATAGGATCATAAGTACTATTGGGCAGAACTTTCAAACTAAGACTGACCCTCATTACCATGGCCATGCAATTCAGATTTCTCAAAGCAAACACCAGGGTAACCATAAGAACCCCTTTTGTAGAGCATAATCAGAGAAGGAAGAGAAGATTAAGGAAGGATTTGGGAGCCTCCATGAAGGGAACCATGCAGGTAAAAAGAGGAGAAGAGATTAAGGATGAGAAACGGGGATTTAGAAAACCAAAGGGAGCCTAGTGTGGTTGTTTGTTTTTGTTTAGTTTACTGTACAAGGAAAGGACATTATAAGAGAGTTTGCTGGAGACTGAGATGTGACATCCCTCAGATTATCAGCAGGAAACCTTTATAAGAGCTACCACTCCAACCCAACCCAACCCAACCTGTTTTGTAGCTTTTTGTTCCCACCTTGGGAGCTAGAACAACCAAACTTCCTCTTCAAATACTGGGGATGGATATTCACAATGAGAGGAAAAGGGGTGGAAAATCATACAAGCAGAGAAATTAGCCCAAAGATCAACAGACAAGTCTGAACAAAGTAATAAACCATCTACACACACCACTGAATGGGAGAGCACAGACCTCACTTTCAGAGCCAGGCAGCATCACAACCCTCCTAATTCAGTGCCTAATTACCTTAGTACCAAAAGGTGTGAAAGCCTTCCTGCAAGCAACCCTCCCCTTTAGCCAGCCTCTTCCTAAGCAAGCTCCTCCTTAGGCAAGTCCCTCCCCCACTGGGCTCTGTGAGACTCAGGATACATCACAGCTGGGTCAGAGTTTAAAGCAACAAGACATCTGTGATTGAACACATGTGGTCGCATAGCCCTACTGATGGACGAGGAAGCTCTTCCTATTCCATTAACATTAAAACCCTTAAACCTTGGAGGAAAGGACAACAGTGGGGTTGGAGCAGGATGGGCAGGATTTGTGTGACTATTTGGATGATTACAGTGTGTCATCAATACAGGAGACCATAAGCACAAAGCTAATTGTACTTCCATAGGGTGGAAATGTTGAGGTCAGATTTGGGAGAGTGCTTTGGTTGTGAAAGAATTCACTTAGATGTTCTCTTTTAACCATCATGAACTTTATTAACATGAAAGCACAAGGACTTGCATTGTAACTATAAGGCTACAATGAAGGTACTAGTATTTGGGGGAACTAGGCTTATATAGATCAGAAAGTTTTGTAACCTATAGATGTTCAGGATGACGATATAGTTTTAGGATTTTATAGTGTTTAAGGTTAAGGGCAGGATAAGGAAGAAAGGGGAAAATTTTATGATGTAGGATGAGGGAGGCAGGACCGGATAAGGAAGGTGAAGGTGGACGCAAGGTGGGGAGAGTGCAGGATGAGAGAGACAAAAGAATTTCTTTTCGTAATTTTATGGTACATGATAAGAAGAAGTTTATGGTATATGCTATATCCACCTCAGAAGGAGAATACCTCAACATTCTTTATATTCAACTGGAAAAAAATAGTAACATTTCCCAATTTTCAACCTAGCTATGGCTAGGCTACACTATAAGGTCTCCCTACTGTATTATGAACAGAATAGGACAGAATGGTTGGGTACTAGGATGACAGAAAAGGTCTAACTACCCCATGTCCCTATATAAGAACATGACTATCCACAGGGACCAGGGACATGTAAAGAATGTTTTCTTTCCAGGCATACACTGACAGGCTTTTAGGATAGCCCTTCTGTGTGTGTGTGTGTGTGTGTGTGTGTGTGTGTGTGTGTGTACGCGTATATGTACACAGTAACAAAGCATACCATCGGCTTCCCCAAAATTGGCAGGAATGTTGCAGGATGGATAGTGTTCTTTTGATCTCTGGCCCATACTCTCCCTCCCTTCATGTACACACTTGAACAGCAAGCATAAAGCCATGTAAGTATATACTACTTATCCCATTTAGCAGGAGAACCTGAGCATGACTTACTGCCTATGTCCAGAGCCATATGCAGCCTCATCCTCCTGAACTGAATGAACAAGTTTTTCCAACAGGTATTTCTTTGTCAATGAGACCATGGGTGTTGTAGGGGAGCTCCTGGCAGAGAGTGGAAGGGTATGTGATTTCATAGGTTGGGAGGATTACACTTGAGCTCTTGTCATGTTTGACAACATTCACACCCACCTGAACTCCATCTGGAAAGATAACAAAGTCTTGATCTTCATGGGAATAGCTAACATGGCTACCTGATTTTTCATGGCTGAAGAATTTGCCTGTTTTCTAATGGTCTTCCTTATATGGATCATTTGCTGCTAATGTTTGCAGGGTTTCCGCTGGTGGAAAGAACTACTCCCAAGACTGACTCCCAGACTACAAGCAGAAGAGATTAACATGAGGCAGTTGAGGATAGACATGAGATGTGTGTCCAATTGTCATGCTGTACCATAAGTCTGGTTAGCATGGAAGAGATATTATTCTGGAAGGTCAGTCACTTGTGCAGAGTTGGTCTGAGTAACCTTATGTTTAAAACCTTGCTTAGGATTTGAGCATATAGACAGCCAGGCTACTGGATATTATGGTCTGGAAATACCCTGCACATGGGCACTAATTCCATCACCCCAAGATGCTGTAATGAGGGACAATCCGGGATGGCACAAATCTGATCTCCTCATTGACTCCTTGAATCAACATACTTTTACCTTCACATGGGAGTAGTTTACTCCAGTCTATAAAAGGCTCCAGTAGTTTGAAATTCATGTCAGGTTGAGTTAATGAAGTACTTTTACATTTCTTTTCCTGAGTTTGCTTCCTTGAACAGAGAACGGTCCAAACCAAGATTTCTTCTGACATAAGAATTGCATAACATTTGGACAAATCCAAGTCAGTTTGCATAAACTTGCTACACCTCCAAAAACCAGTAAAGCAAAATAAAAATAGCATTAAAAACAATTCCAGGATACAACCAGGAACAAAACTATCGGTGACTCAAAAAATTGTCTACTCCCTCTGAAGAGAAAAATGAAAGAAAAACGCAAATAAAATGCTTCCTCCTTCCAGAAGAGGAAACAAAAATCTCCTTCAGGCACAGAAACTGACCACAGTGAAAAAGCTGCCAGCAGCTTTCTTTCTAATTCCAGGAAGTTTCCTAAGTCTCAGACTTCTTGCCTAAGGCAACAACATTTCAAAGCAATGGGTTAAGCAAAATTAGGAGAATGAAAGAGGATAGTGTCAGGATTCTCTGTCACCAAAAAAAGAAAATTAATCCATCTAAGAAAGAATTCTCCTTCCACAGATTCTCAGGAAATACTTCAGCTTACAAATACAAATGCAAACCAGGCTGTTTGCAAAAAAAACAATTCCTAATCGCAGTTATTCCAGGCCAGCAATGGACAGAGCTCCCACATATAGCAAAGGATGATTCTACCATGTAGCACTGGGGTGTAATTTTTGTTGCTCAAAGGGAATCAATATCTCCAGCCTCTTTCTCTCCAACCCCTTGTTAGAGATGTACTTGACACACAAAAAGGTATCAAGGAAAATTTATTAAAATAGAATTCAGAAGAGGGAGGGCCTTCTACATTCCTTTCCTTGAAGAAAAGCGTAGTTTCCAGCATGGCTACCAGAAGATTACAACATGTTCAGAATAACAGAAGCTTCTTATAGTATTCCGAACTTTGTAACTCCCGTGCCCCCATCCCCTGGCCATGTGACTTCATATTCTCCTCTCTGACCGGCTTATCTTCAAACAGCTCATCAAGGCTGCACAGAAGTTTTTCACCTTTACCTAACCATACCAGGTCACAACCCTGACCACCCAAAACTGTGGAAATAGAACTTCCTTGTTTCCCATACCTACCATCCTCACAGAGTGAAGTTCTTCGATTAGAAGAGTGATAACTCAGATCAACAAAGAATCCCACATCTCACCCAAATGAAAATTTTCCTAGAGTCTCTAGAGTAGCCAAATGGGAAGAGGGACATTGCTGGGGTTCAGGGGCATCCCAAAACATTGAGGTGCATGGTGTATGAGTCATCGAGGCTGAAATCACTCAGGCTGTCTCCAAATCAAATAAAGGCATTTATTCCAGGTACTGCAACACCCAAAAGACGCTCCTCTACCCCTTAAGGGAGACATAGCTCTCCCTTAGTTATGTCTGAGAGTCTCCATCTTAAGGGGGGTAGGGAGTGACAGTCCCCTGAGAGAGGTAGCTCCCAAAGGAGATGGTTGCTTCAGGAAGATACCCCTTAATGGAGATGACCCCCACTTAAGGTAGATGGCCACCAGCCAGAAGCTAGGGATTCTTATAGAGGAAAAGCTGCTGTGGGTGTGGAGATGAGGTTACCAGGGACATGTAGGCAAGGTGGAGGTAGTTCAGTTTCCAGCATTATCTAGGTATATCATTATTCCATTGTCAAGCCCATTTGCCCAGGGAAGAGGGCCCCTTGTTAGTTTCTTTCATTGATCAACCTACTTGAATCTGTCTCCTAAATTGGCTTTAAGTGGAACTTGAGATAATGGGTTTTCCATTGACCAGTCTATTGGAATCTCATCAGGATGGAGAATATTGGCTTCTTTTAGTTCATCTTCTTTCCAGAGTTTTTCTCCTTCAGCAGCCTGAAGTGAGGTTGGCCTCTTCCATCTTCTCTATCAAGGCTGGAGGAAAGAAATGCCCAAAGTATAAGCCAGAGACTGAAGAGTCCCTTGATCTAATGATCAACAAAGCAAACCTCTATGCTCTACCTTCTCCCTAATTCTACCCTACCCCCTCACACTGGTTCAGTTCACTGATTTCCAAAAAAAGGAGAGAGGCCAAAACTAATGGACTTGGGGACTAGAGTTACACAAAGAAACCATTAATGGCTCCTGAGAATAGGCCAAGTCTAGTCAAGCCAACTCAAGAAAGATTTCTACATCAAGTACCTACAGTGTACCAGGTACTTTGCTAAGAGCTAGGAATATACATACAAGCAGAAAGGCAATCCCTGTCCTCAAGGTGCTGATATTCTAATAGGAAAATTCAATATGTAAAAGGGAGCTGAAGAGTTGGGGAGAGGTTAGGAAGAAAAACACTGGGGAATTATAGACAAAGTCTGGGACTGGTGGTCACTGTTCTGTGTTCTCCAAGGGGACCAAAATGACATCACTATGATAAACTCAAGTTTCAATGTGTCCTACTGTGGCTGATCAGACCAATATGAGGTCAGAATGCTCTACCACAGATTAGGCACAGATAGTCCCTGTGAACCTTTAAGTGGATACTCCAAATTTGCACATCCTACATTTCCTTTGTGCTGTTTCAATTCTGCTTTGCCCGTAGAGCACAGCACCCTTTCTGATGTGGGCATGCCATGCTGAGCAGTCCTGTGCCAGTGTCTCCCATGTCACACAATCAAATCCAAAGTGTTTGAGAGAGACTTTGACAGTGTTTTTGTATCGCTTCTTCTGACCATCATGTTAATGGTTGCCCTGTGAAAGTTCTTCATAAAATAGTCTTTTTGTCAAGTGTAAATTTTGCATTCAAACAACATGGCCAGCCCATCAGATTTGTGCTCTCTGAAGCATAGTTTGAATGCTTAGCAGTTTAGTTGACCAAGGACCTCATTGTCTAGTACCATATCCTGTCAGGTGATCTTCAGAATCTTCCTAAGACAGTTCAAATGGAAGTGATTCAGTTTTGTCTTATTGACCAGAGTGAGGCCCAAACCAAGATTTATTTTAACTTAAATCCTGGCACCAGCTACAAAGGGACCACTCTCTCTCTGCACCCAGTATTCAGACCTTTGTCAGATTTCAGGTTGAAGCAGACTGTCCCAGAGGTCAGTCATTCAGACATGAGGTGGTCAAAGGAACTCAGCAAAGATAAGGAGAAATAGGTGCCAAATACAAAATTGATTTTCTCTTGCTTATGCATAAAGAAATGAAAACTGTGTGCTCAAAGAAAGGGGCAGTGGTGAGAAGCTGGTATTGCCTAACACTAAGTCATCAAAGGACAGAAAAGTCAGCATCATTCTGGGATTGAGACAGAGTCAGCTTCCTTTTGATTCCTGATTGGGCAAGTCATTCAAGTTTGGAACAAGGGAAAATGGCCAGTACAACAAGAAATGTACAAAACTCAAGTGGTAAATCTGAGCAGGAACTGGACTCAGTACTTAGACAATTGTGGGAAGCAAATTTGGTCAGATGACTATAAGACCTCTGAGAAAAAGAGACTTGAAGATCAAAAGCCTAGACAATGGGATTATAGGTACTATTGGGCAGAACTTTCAAACTAAGACTGACCCTCATTACCATGGCCATGCAATTCAGATTTCTCAAAGCAAACACCATGGTAACCCTAAGAACCCCTTTTGTAGAGCATAATCAGAGAAGAAAGACAAGATTAAGGAAGGATTTGGGAGACTCCATGAAGGGAACCATGCAGGAAAAAGGAGGAGAAGAGATTAAGGATGAGAAAAGGGAATTTAGAAAACCAAAGGGAGCCTAGTGTGGTTGTTTGTTTTTGTTTGGTTTACTGTACAAGGAAAGGACATTATAAGAGAGTTTGCTGGAGACTGAGATGTGACACCCCCCAGATTATCAGCAGGAAATTTTCACAAGAGCCACCACCCCAACCCAACCTGTTTTGTAGCTTTTTGTTCCCACCTTGGGAGATAGAGCAACCAAACTTCCTCTTCAAATACTGGGGATGGATATTCACAATGAGAGGAAAAGGGGTGGAAAATCATACAAGCAGAGAAATTAGCCCAAAGATCAACAGACAGGGCTCCTACTGTCTGAACAAAGTAGTACAACTACCTAAATACACCACCAAATGGGAGAACACCAACCTCACTTTCAGAGCCAGACAGCATCACAACTCTCCTGATTCAGTGCCTAATTACCTTAGTACCAAAAGGTGTGAAAGCCTTCCTGCAATTAAGTCTCCCCTTAAGTGAGCCTCTTCCTAAGCAAGCTCCTCCTTAAGCAAGTTCCTCCCCCACTGGGCTCTGTGAGACTCAGGATGTATCACAGCTGGGTCAGAGTTTAAAGCAACAAGACATCTGTGATTGAACACATGTGGTCACATAGCCCTACTGATGGACGAGGAAGATTTTCCTATTCCATTAACATTATAACCCCTTAAATCTTGGAGGAAGTGATAACTTTGAGGTTGGAGCAGTGTGGGCAGGATTTGTGTGACTATTTGGATGATTACAGTGTGTCACCAATACAGGAGACCATAAGCACAAAGCTAACTGTACTGCCATAAGAAGGAAATGTTGAGATCAGATTTGAGAGAGTTGGTTTGATTGTGAAAGAATTTGCTTAGATGTTCTCTTTTAACCATCATGAATTTTATTAGCATGAAAGCACAAGGACTTGTATTGTAGCTATAAGGCTACAATGAAAGTACTAGTATTTGGGGGAACTAGGCTCATATAGACCAGAAAACTATACAACCTATAGATGTTCAGGATGATGATATAGTTTTAGGATTTTATAGTGTTTAAGGTTAAGGGCAGGTTTTTGGAGAAATGGGAAAATTTTATGATGCAGGATGAGGGAGACAAGGACAAGATAAGGAAGATGAAGGTGGATGCAGAGCAGGGAGAGTACAAGATGAAGGAGACAAAAGAAATTCTTTTGGTAATTTTATGGTACAAGATGAGAAGTTTATGATATTTCAAGATAAGGGGAAAGGGACTTTAGGATGTTTTCAAGTTATAGGATGAGCTATAGAATGAGCCCACTCTCAGGAGGGACCTCACAAAGTACTTGAAAAGCAACCCTTAAAATTCTCCTTAACCCCTTATATGCCATATCCATATCAGAAGGAAAATTCCTCAACTTCCTTTATATTCAACTGGAAAAAATATAAGATTTCCCAGTTTTCAACCCAGCTATGGCTAGGCTAAACTGTAAGGTCTCCTTACCATATTATGAACAGAATAGGACAGAATGGTTGGGTAATGGGATGACAGAAAGGGTGTAACTATACCATGTCCCTATATAAGAATATGACTATCCACAGGGACCAGGGACATGTAAAGAATGTTTTCTTTCCAGGCATACACTGACAGGCTTTTAGGATAGCCCTTCTGTGTGTGTGTGTGTGTGTGTGTGTGTGTGTGTGTGTGTGCATATGTGTGTACAATCACAAAACATACTATTGGCTTCCCCAAAATTGGCAGGAATGTTGCAGGATGGATAGTGTTCTTTTGATCTCTGGCCCATACCCTCCCTCCCTACATGTATGCACTTGAACAGCAAGCATAAAGCCATAAAAATACATACTACTTATCCCATTTACCAGGAGAACCTGAGCTTCACTTACTGCCTATGTCCAGAGACATATACAGCCTTACCCTCCTGAACTGAACAGGTTTTTCCAACAGGTTTTTCTTTGTCAATGAGACCATGGGTGCTGTGGGGGAGCTCAGTACCCAGGCTCATGCACTCAGGGCTGTGGCCATACTCCTGGTAGAGAGGGGAGGGGTATGTGCTTTCACAGGTTGGGAAGATTACACTTCAGTTCCTGTCATCTTGACAACATTCACACCCACCTGGACTCCACCTGGAAAGATAAGAAAGTCTTGATCATCATGGGAATACCTAACATGGCTACCTGACTTTTCATGGCTGAAGAATTTGTAGGTTTTTTATTGGTCTTCCTTATATGGATCATTTGCTGCTTATTTTTGCAGGGTCTCCCCTGGTGGAAAGAACTACTCCCAAGGCTGACTCCCAGACTACAAGCAGAGGAGATTACTATGAGGCAGTTGATGATAGAGGTAAGATGCAGGTCCAATTGTCATGCTGTACCATAAGTCTGATTAGCATGGAAGAGATATTATTCTGTAAGGTCAGAGACTTGTGCAGTCAGTTTGAGTGACCTTATGTTTAAAACCTCGCTTAGACTTTGGCCATATAGACAGCCAGTCTACTGGATATTATGGTCTGGAAATACCCTGCACATGCTCACTACCCCAAGACGCTGTAACGAGGGACAAACTGGGGTGGCACAAATCTGATCTCCTCATTGACTGCTTGAATCAATCAACATACTTTTACCTTCACATGGAAGCAGTTTACTCCAGTCGATAAAAAATTAGTTTGAAATCCATGTCAGGCTGGGTTAATGAAGTACTTTTACATTTTTTTCCCCAAGTTTGCTTCATTGAACAGAGAAAGGTCCAAACCAAGATTTCTTCAGACCAACAATTGCATAACATTTGGACAAAGCCAAGTCAGTTTGCATAAACTTGCTACATCTCCAAAAACCAGTAAAGCAAAATAAAAATAGCATTAAAAACAATTCCAGGATCCAAGCAGGAACAAAATTTTCTATGACTGAAACAATTATCTACTCTCCATGAAGAGAAAAACGAAAAAAAAAAACGCAACTAAAATGCTTCCCCCTTCCAGAAGTGAAAGCAAAAAACCTCCTTCACCCAGAAACTGACTGCGGTGAAAACACTGCCGGCAGCTTTCTTTCCAATTCAAGGAAGTTTCCTAAGTCTCAGACTGCTTGCCTAAGGCAAGCTTCCCAAACTGAAGGGCTGCAAGTCAAAGAAACCCTTAGGGAGCATGGTGTCTCTCCAAACACTCTCATCCACAAGAGAACAGATCAGTGAGCAGGGCATACAACTCAATGAAAAGAAAAACCGGAAAATCAAAAAATACCGTTGTAGAAATTGGGAAAATCAACCCACCTGCACAGAACTTTCTCTATCCTGCCCCTGGGCTGGAGACCTTCTTCCTCCCCACACAGACTCTTCCAGCCAGCATTCTTTTCAACTCCTTTTAGGACAACAAAATGGTGCTGGACCTGGAGTAAGAAGACTGGGGTTCAAATCCTCCCTCAAACACTAGCTATGTGACCCTGGGACACTCACTTCTGCCTCAGGTCCCTCATCTGGAAAGTGGGAATATTAATAACACCTGCCTCTCTCACCATTGGAGTGAGGAGACAATGAGAACTGCTTTGTAATGTTGACCTGAAAACTTTGTTAAGAAAAGGCAACAGGCTAATGCATACATTTTATGATTTAATTAATTAATTGATCAATTCCCCATAAAGAAAACAGTTACATAATGCATTATGGAGCCAGAAATGTTCTGGCTTATATACATTTTGCTGTGAGAAAGGAACTCTCCTAGTTGAACAAATCATAAATTTAGTAAGACAAGACAATTAACAAAGTAATGTTGGTAAGGCCTTGGGATTCCAGCTGGGTAAGCATATGTCTCGGTGATAAGGAAAGAAACCCCACCACTAGTAAGTGGTAGGCTTCCTCCCTTAAACAGATAATTGACATAGGAAAGGGTAAACAATGTTCAATAGAAATTATGATCTAAGATGTCTATATTTTCTTTATCATGAATATGCCATAACATAGTATATGTCTATAGATCAAAGGAAAGTCTCATTATTCATCAAAGGAAAGTCTTATTATTCAAGATATAGTGTCTTAGGTTAAAGGTCTCCTTAAGGAGTGTAGAGTCGGCCTTGGCTGGCTTTTGCTGACATAGGAAGAGACACTCTCTGAGTTTACTTCCGAGAGAACAAAGAGATTATTCTAAAATTTTATATTAAACATTATCAGTAAAGACCTTGGCAAACCTTGCAGAACCCCATAAATGGCAGCTGCAATTTCCCTCAGATCAACTACCATCCACTCTGCGTGGCTGGGAAGTCAGGGAAAGCTAAGCCTCATCTGGGGTATCTCCCAGGCAGAGTCCTGTGGGGTGGGTCCTATGAGTGTCATCAAAAGGCACTTCCTCTGGTCTGCTCTGACCATCCTCCCTGATGCTGATGCCTGACTCTACACCCAAAGTCCCCAAACCACCCTCCATGGGGCAATCAACAGGAAATCACAGTGGCAAGGAGCTGCAAAACCTTCTCAGTGAGGCTGGACCCTGAGAGACTCAGCACAGCCTCAGACTGTGCCTGATCTACCATTGGTCTACCTTCCTATTATCTACAGGCACAATCATGAACCCATCCTCTCTGCCCTGCTGAGGCTTGGTGAGTGCTGGGGAACTAGGATCTCCACACTCAAAGGGAATTTACATACCACTGATGTCAGACACACACCTGGTTTTGCAGTGGAATTCTTTGGTCCAGAGAGGAGGGGCCAGTCTCAAGTAACCCAGCAAGGTGGGGGGGGGGGGGAGAAGCTGGAGTCCTTAGAGGGTTCTTCTGGGGCACAGTCCCTTTCACTCCCACCAGCACCCACCCTAGGATATGATCCCTGTAGCTCCTTTCTCTGGGGCTGTTGGATGAGGAGAATGTGGGGAGCTGGAGTATCCAGAATCCTCTCTACCAGGTCTATGTCTGGGTCGGAGGATGAGGGCACAGGCAGGTGAGTCCTTCCCCCCAAATTCCCCCTGGCCAGAGCAGACAGCTGCCCCCAGGAGAGGGAGGGGGGAATTCTGGGCAGAGCTGACAGGGATAAAGTGAGACGACTCAGAATTGGGGTGGGAGGTACATGGAAAGTGGATCCCCTGGAACTGAAAGCTCTTATTGTTATTCAGACAGACTCCCCAGGCCCTCTCTCAGGACAGAGAACAACTCTTTGGTGCCCCAAGGGAGAAGTGTGACCCCAAGGTGCCAGGGATTATGGGAGGGCAATGTGTACCTTCTGGAGAAAAAGGACAGAGGCAGAAGAACAGGCTCCTGGGTAAGTAATCAGATGAAATGGAAGTGGAGTATCCCATCTCATCAGCGACAGTGGAAGATACAGGGACAAATATCTGCCTCTACAAACACTTATCCTTCTGGTCAGAGTTCACTGACCCCCTGCAGCTGGTGGTGACAGGTGAGGACACTCCCTTGGCCTCAGGCCCCTCAGACAGGGCTGGCTCTGAGTTCCCGCAGCCCCTAAGCTTCTCCCCAGCCCAGAATGGCCCCAAACATCCCTCTGCCTCTGTTCTCTCCCTGGGGCCAGAGGTGGGGGGAAGGGAATTGGCATTTATAAAGCACCTACTATGTGCTAAGCACTGTACAGTCATTCTGCCATTTGATCCTCACAACTCTACAAGGCAGATTCTTATGATGCCCAATTTACATTTGAGAAAACAGAGGCAAACGAAGCCAGAATCACATAGATGAGAAGTGTCAAATTTGAACTCAGGTCTTCCTGACCCCAGGCCCAGGGATCTAGCCACTGCACCACCAGCTGCCTCAGACAGATCCCATCTTGGGGCCATACAGGAGGCAGGAGGCTCAGCTTGGGTCTCAGGATACCAGATAGAGCTGGTGGCTCCCTGGGGCCACGGCCCAGGGCTGGTGGGCCATCTCCCCCTCTGAGTCCTGACCCTCCCAAAGTCAGGAGAGGAAGTACAGGGCAGCCCTGCTGCTGTTCTGTCCCCTCTCTCAACTCAAACCTAGGCACAGGGAGAAGGAGTGTCTACTCTGTGTATCCTCAGGGATTTTCTATACAGGAAGGTTTAGGAGGTGAGGATGGAAGTGAACCTGGAATCACAACCAAGCTCCCTCCTCTCCTTCCCACACCTGCCCCAGGGACCCACTCAGGGTCCAGGATGAGTGAGAGCCAGACTCTGCTTGGGGGAGCAAATAACTTGGCAGAAGTGCAGAGATGGGTCTTAAATATACCCCCACCCCCATACAGAGAGATTCTATGACAAAAGCTCTCAGCCCCAAACCAGGGAGGAAGACACCCTGTCTCAGCTTCCCTCCCCACACTGGCCCCCATTTGTCTCTCCTCTCTCTCTCTCTGTCTCTCCCTCTCTGTCTCTCTGTCTCTGTCTCTGTCTCTGTCTCTCTCTGTGTATCTCTGTCTCTGTCTCTCTCTGTCTCTCTCTCTGTTTCTCTCTTTCCCTCTCTCTCTCTCTTTCTCTCTTGCTTCCCAGTCACCCACTTTCCCTTTTCCCATCTGAGCTGTCCAAGGTCCTTTCCTCTCCCAAAGTTACAATATGACCATTTTTCTGGAGATGGATTAAACCTTCACCCCCAGGCAGGTGTCCAGGCAATTCCAAACGAGTCCTCCCATCATTCATGTCTGCCCCTCCCCTGAAATCAGGGTCACAACCCTAACTCCAGGCTCTCCCCCTCCTCTCCTAGGCCTATATAAAGCACCCTCACTCTCAGCCTGTCCAGCCCTGAGGTGGCCTCAGGACACAATGTGACCCCCAGTGTCAGTCACAGCCATGGTATGATATGTTTGCCTTGTACAAGGATGGAGAAGAGATTGCCCGAGGCAAGGCCCAGAACCATGAAAGGGGATCTCAGGCCAGATTCCTCATTGCAGCTGTGACCTCTACCCATGATGGAATTGACCAATGCTACACCTTTCACAGTGACAGGCCCCATGGGTGATAAGGTCCCAACAACCCCTTGGCATTCAGGGTCACAGGTGAGGGTGCCCCAGCCCACCATATTTCCCCAAACTCCATCACTGGCCCCATGGCACCACCACATCTGCTCAGGGTCCCTGGCCCGGGGGAGCCCAGAGACCAGGAGGGCTGGGTGAGGAGGAGGCCCAGAAGGAGGGGATGGAGATTGTGGCCAATGGGGCCTGCTCAGATAAGACAGACAGTGAGGACTTTCCTCCCTGGCCCTTCTAGACAACCTCACCATCTGTCACCTGTCCACTTATGTTGGTCCCACACACAGACAATATGTCTACTAGGTCCCAGGTAAGGGGGGTGAGAACCTCAGGGGGGAGACAAGAGGTGGCCAGAGCAGGCCTGAGGTGCAGACAGTGAGGAGGGGGGACGTTAAATATTCCCAAGCTCCTCATCTGTCTCCTCTCCCTGTGTCCCTTCCATGCCCCCAAAGCCCAGACAGAGCTAGAGGAGGGATCAGAAGAATCATGGAATATCCCAGTCTCACAAATGGACAGACAGGAGAGGTCACTGAGCACACATCCATTTACCAGATAGAAAAGTGAGGCCCATAGAAGGGAGCAACTTGCCCAACATCTCATACCCAGCTAGTCTGGGCAGAGCTGAGGCTCACCCTGGGGTCCCCTCCAGGCCTCTCTGGGCTCCCCTGCCCAGCCCCTAATCCTGCCCCCTTCCTTACCCCCAGGGACCTTCTCTCTTAGCCCTGATTCTGACAAGATGCTATTGGGTGAGTAACTGGAGGATTCTCATCAGAGAGTGGAGGGAGGCAAGGCAGGACGTCCAATCAGGGTCTGCCCAACCCATCTAGGGTCCTCTCATTTCCCTCCACTCCTCCCACAGCAACTTATTACTCTTCTTTTCCCATCTCCAGGCCTTTGCCCAGGCTCTCCCTCCTCACCTCCTCCTCTTACAATGTAAAGATCCCTCCCAGGCTGAACTTAGGAGCCTCCTCATGAAAAAGCCTTTCCTGGGCCCCTCTTCCCCAGTTGTTAGGGATGCCATCTGTCAGATGAGGCCCCATCAATGTATTTGCATACATGGTACCAGAGCATGCCAGGACAATGTCAGGCCCTGGAAGCCAGGAGTCAGCTTTCTTTTGTCATGTTTGCTGTGGGGTGGCCTAGCACAGGGCCTGGGTCAGGGGGAGTGCTTAATAAGAATCTGTACACCTGAACTGTGGGCAGCCAGGTGGTGCAGCAGACAGAGCATCAGGCCTGGAGGGACCAAGGCTCATCTTGCTGAGTTCAAATCTGGCCTCAGATGCTCACTAGCTATGTGACCCTGGGCAAGTCACTTAACCTTGTGTACATCAGTTACTTCATCTGTAAAATGACCTGGAGAAGAAAATGGTAAACACCACCAGTGCCTCTGCCAAGGAAACTCCAAATGGGGTCAGGGTGGGGGAGGATCAGACATGACTGAACAGTAGCACAACTGAATTATTGAATAAGACTGGAGGCTGCTTGAAGACAGGCTCTGTCTCCCTCCCCTTGGGCTGGGACCTCCCCAAAGACCAGTGTCGTGGTAACTCTTCCCCCACCTTGGTCGTTATCCTCAGCTTCCCCAGGTCTAGCAGCAGGCATCTTACTAGGAGTCTCAGCCTTCCTCACCCTACTCCTCCTCTTCCTCATCCTCCTTCTCTGCCATTGACGATGGTGGCATCAGGCCAGTCTCAGTGAGTTCTTGGGGCTGCAGGACACCTGGGCTGAGGGCCCAATGAGGGATGAGCTGAGTCCCACTAAAGCCTGGCTCTGACTCTCCTTACAGGGAATGGGGACAGGGAGGCAGAGGTCAAGAAGACCATCAGGAGGTAGGGCCCAGATTCCCTCTAGACCCTCCCCCTCCTTACCTTAGTTTATTACCTGGAATCATATTTGTGACTATGTCAACTGATTTCTGTTCATGAAACCAAAACTCCCCATAGTACAAGTGTAGACTAGTATCCATCTCACACTAGAACTGGCTGGTTGGATACCCAAAGGATTACCTGTTACCTCTGGTTCAATGGATGACCCTGAGGGGAAATCTCCCCCCACCATTAGAGCTTTAGAGTCCCCATCAGTGTGCTTCCCCTTCATAATCAGACAACTAACTCTCTTAACTTTTGAGGAGAGGCATTTACTTAAATGCAGAGCATGAGCAATCTTTATGGAGCATTTCTCAAAAACAGGTTGGGACTCACTCTCCCACAAATGCACAGAAAGTTCCTTTTGGCAGAGGGAGATAGGTGTTGGGAGGGGTTTGGGGAATAAGCTTAAGACATACTGGTAGTGACTCCCATGTGTGGAGGACACAGGGCCCAGGCAACTCACATCTCTGGAACTCAGGGCCTCAGATTCTGGATTATGCAGGAAGCTTTATACATTGAAAAGGTAGCAGAAAGCCTCATGGAAAAATACTAAATACATACGTACACATTTGTGTCTATAAGTAATATGTGTATGTGTGTGTGTGCATATAGATAGATGATCAATGGATGGATAGATGGGTGGATGGAAGAGTGGATGGGTGGATGGATAGGTGGGTGAATGGATAGATAGATGAATGAATAGATAGATGGATGGATAGATAGATACATCTTGCTCAGAACCAGAACAGAACATAATTCGAGGAAGTCCATACAGTTGCCCCCTCTTCAGTGCTCCTTTCTGCTAATGATGTATACCCTGGGCTTGATTTTTCTCTACAAGGTAAGAGAAATGATTATTAACCACTTAATAGTATTGGGGTAATCCAGATTGTTTCCCCTTTTTATTTTCTTTTTCAAAGCACAGTCCTTGTGAAGGACAGGGCTGACAAGGAGACGTTCTTCTCAATCTTGGGGGAGGCCCCCACCCAGCTGGGAAAGTTTACTTTTAATTAAAGGGCAAAGAGAATCTAATCTAGTGAGTTCTGGCCCATTATGTTCAACCAAAGTGTTCTAGGTGGAGATAGATCCCTTTGTCTAGCTTGCCTGGTGGATGTGGTCTGGCTAGACATGAGTCTCTTTGTCCAATAATGGCATGATTGATCAGTGACATCTCCCAGTACCACATTAGAATAAGCCCACCTATCATTATAATATTCATTCTCTCATTAATTCTTAACCAATAAGAATTGATTTCTACCTCTCAGGAATACACACCCTTCCAAGGATATTTAAACATTGAATAATCTCAATGATTTATCTTTGGCTTTTGACCAAATCACTTATTTAATTCATTGATTATTTGCTAGGTATAATAAATAAATTGATTATTATTTATCCGGAAACTCTGACTCTTGGGATTTTCATTCATCTCAAAGGTATAAATTGTCTTAAACTCATGGCATTAGCACATCAGTGCCAGTCAGATGGAGTAGGGGTTAGACCACTGGGCCTGGAGTCAGAAAAACTTGAGTTCAAATTCAGCCTCAGATACCCATTAACTCTCTGATCCTGGGAAGGTCATTGTACTTCTGCCTGCCTCAACCACCTCAACTGAAAAATGGGGATAAATGGTGAAGTAGCCTACTGGTGAGTCTCCCTCAATCAAGTCTCTGCCCACTGAGATCCATCTTCCACTCCACCACCAGGATTTCCCAGGAGCAAAGGTCTGATCATGTCACCCTCCCACTCATTCATCTCCAGGGGCTCCCTGTGGCCTCTAGGATCAAACAAAATCCTCTAGCATTCAAAGCCCTGGCTAACCTAGCCCTTCTTCCCTTTCCAATCTTCTTCCACCTTTCTCACCTCCCACAGACTCTTTCCCCCAGCGACACTGACCTCCTGGTTGTTCCACAAACAAGACCCTCCATCTGTCTTCATTTGGTCTCCCATGCCCAGAATGCTCTCCTTTCTCATGGCTGCCTCCTGTTCTATGGGTTCCTTTGAGTCCCAACTAAAATTCCAACACTGACAGGTAGGCTTCTCCAACCCTTCTTAATTCGAATGCCTTCCCTCTGTTGATGATTTCCCATTTATGGGAGATGTACCATGTTTGGCATCATTTGGTTTGCATGTCTTTTCTCACATTAGATCATAAGTTTCTTGAGGGCAACGATTGTCTTTTGCTTCTTTTTCCTATCTTGAGGGCTAGGCACAATGACTGGTATGTGGTAGGGGCTTTATTAATGTTTCTTAATGAATAATGGTACCTATCTCCCTGGTTTGTTTTGAGGATCAAAGGAGATAATACTTGTGAAATGCACTTTGCAAAATGCCTGGCACACAGTAGGCACTATTTAAATGCTGATCTCCCCTCCCTCTCTATCTGTGTACCTGGTATAAATCTCTCCATGAAGTTTATTCGTTGAGGGGGGAGAAGTCCAATTTGAATTTCATTTTCAATCTCTCCAGATACATGGCAGTGAAAGTGTGTTTTTTTATTTAGCTTTTTGTTCTTTTTTATTTTTCATTTTTAACACAGTTCATATCGCATGAAACATTCCAACTTTTGGTCAGGTGATATTTCTTTTAAAGCATTTACAATATAGACCACAAACAAATTTTTTTTTTAACATTAACCAACTGAGACACAAATAATTACTATGTTTCCTAACTTCATAAGCCCTTGCCTTAATTGTCTCCACACTATTACTAAGAATGAAAGAACCCTAACTTATTCTTGTTGGTCTAAAGTCCTAAGCCTAACAGCTTAATTTTAGATTTAACCTCTGATGTTCCCTTACCAATCATCGATAATTTAATAGATCTGGTATTAAGCTTACAAACCTTTTGACTATAGGAAATTGCCACTAAGAGTAAGGGCATTGCAGGCAAACAGGATCTCCCCAACTTCAATTCAGTTCCAGGCAGGAGTACATTGTCACCTTGCATTCAGTGAGCCTTAAAGTCTGCCATGTGTCAGTGGGGAAATTGAGTCAGGAGAATCCTACCTCAGCCCGGGTTGAACAGCTGCTCTCCCACTCTTCCCACGAGATCACCCTTTTCAGTTCATACCAGCATCTCACAGGCTTACTGGTATCATGGATTGGAGGCTCAGACTGTCTTTCCTGCTATCCATACCTGGAGTTAGACTCAGAAAAATAGTCAGTTAATAGTCCCATAGCATCTTAAAATACCAAGTTTCAATGACCAGGTCTCAGATATGACCATAATTTCACACTGGCTAAGGAAAATCTTTTGAGGCAAGGCTTAAGTGGCTCACATGCCTTTCTGTACCTGTTCTAGCTCCTGCTTAAATAACAATCATAAAATCAAATTTACCATTAAAACCTTAACTTTTCCATTAATGCCAAATTTTACGCAAAGTTACCTGCCTCTAGGAAACTTTGACCAAAATTCTTTTCCCCAAACTAAAGATGTCTCTCATTGAGTCTCAGTAATTAATTCAGTCAATTGTTTTAATATTAATTTTTTTACATCACTTTTTAACATGTCCAAATTTTCTCCCCATATCTCCCCTGTCCTCACCCTCTAATACCTTGCATTCTGATTACCCCTTCCCTCAATGAGCTCTCCCTTCTATCACACCCCACCATTCCCTTATCCCCATCTTCTCTCTTTTCTTGTAGGGCAAGATAAATTTTTATACCCCATTACCTATGTTTCTTATTTCCTGGTTATTTGCAATAATAATTCTCAACATTCGTTAATAATACTTTGAATTCCAAATTCTCTACCTCCCTCCCCCCTTCCTCCCCAGCCCCACTGGGAAGGCAAGCAATTCAATATAGGCCATATATGTGTTGTTTTGCAAAAGACTTGCATAATAATCTTGTTGTGTAATACTATCTATATTGCCCTCTGTCCTACTCTATTCCCCCTTATATTTTTATTCCCTCATTTGACCTTGTCCCTTCCCAAAAGTGTTTATTTCTAGTTACTCCCTTCTCCCACTTGCCCTCCCTTTTATCATTTCCCTCACCCCACTTGTCACCTCCTCCCCTATTTTCCTGTGGTGTAAGATAGATTTCATAACAAATTCAGTGAGCATGTTATTCCCTCCTTCAGCCATATCAGGAGAGAGTAGCTTCACTTTTCTCCTCTCCCCTTCTCCCTTTTCCCCTCCATTGAACAAGATTTTTCTTTATCTCTTTTATGAGTTATAGCCTGCCCCATTCCATTTCTCTCTTTCTCTTCCCAGTATTTTCCTCCCTCACCCCTTAATTTTTATTTTATTTTTTGTGAATATCATCTCTTCTGATTCAACACAGCCTATCAGTATGTGCATGTGTGTGTGTGTGTGTGTGTGTGTGTGTATGTACAATCTCTCCACCTACCCAAATACTGAGAAAAGTCTCAAGAGTTAGAAATATTATCTTTCCATGTAGGAATGTAAACAGTTCAATTTTAGAAAGTCTTTTATGATTTCTCTTTTATGTTTACCTTTTCATGCTTCTCTTGATTCTTGCAGTTGAAAGTCAAATTTTCTCTTCAGTTCTGGTCTTTTCATCATGAATGCTTAAAAATCTTCTATATCATTGAATGACCATTTATTCCCTTGAAGTACTATACACAGTTTTGCTGAGTAGGTGATTCTTGGTTTGAATCCCAGTTCCTTTGATTTCTGGAACATCCTATTACAAGCTCTTTCATCGCTTAATGTTGAAGCTGCCAGATCCTGTGTTATTCTGATTGTATTTCCACACTATTCAAATTGTTTCTTTCTAGCTGCTTTCAGTATTTTCTCCTTGACCTGGGAACTCTGAAATTTGGCCACAATATTCCTAGGAGTTTGCCTTTTCAGGTCTCTTTCAGGAGGTGATCAGTGCATCCTTTCAATATTTATTTTGTCCTCTGGTTGTAGAATATCAGGATAGTTTTCCTTGATGATTTCCTGGAAGATAATGTCTATGCTCTTTTTTGATCATGGCTTTCAGGTAGTCCCATAATTTTTAAATTGTTTCTCCTGGATCTATTTTCCAGGTCAGTTGTTTTTCCAATGAGATGTTTCACATTATCTTCCATTTTTTCAAACTTTTGGTTTTGTTTTTTAACTGCTTGGTTTAACTCATGGTCATTCATTTTCCTGAACTCAGTTCTGTCTTTCAAAGAACTATTTTATTCAGTGGGCTTTTGAACCTTCTCCTCCATTTGACTAATTCTACTTTTTAATGCCTCCTCCTCCTCATTGGCTTTTTGGACCTCTTTCTGCAATTGAAGTAGCCACTTTTTAAAGCTGTTATTTTCCTCAGCATTTTTTTGGTTCTCCTTTAGCAAGCTGCTGACTTGCTTTTCATACTCTTCTATTGCTTGAGCCCAATTTAAGTTCCCTTTGGAGGCCCTGGAGGCAGAGGACTTAATTTCATGTGACAGTAAACCTTGTTCTTCCTCATCTGAAAGAATGGGAGGAGACATCTTTTCACCAAGAAAGTAACCTTCTATTGTCTTATTTTTTTTCCCTTTTTGGGGTATTTTCCCAGCCAGTTACTTGACTTCTGAATCCTTTGTTAAGTGATTTCACTCAGCTGCTCAGTTCCCCTGAGCTTTGGGTTGGGGTGGGGCCATCACTCACTGCTGAGGTTTAGATCAGCTGCTCCCTATCACTAGAGGCTTTAAGCTGAGCTGCCTGAACAATGGATCCAGGTTGCTTCCAGGCCACAGGAGCTGCCTGCAGTCTGCTGCCATCGCCTCTGCCATTGCCTGGCATTATTGCTGGAGGAACCCCCTTCCCCTCTAGCCCAGCTGGGGAAGCTCTCCCACACTGAACTTTGGAGCTTTCTTTATCACTTGTAGGTTGAGGTATCTGGGACCCTCCCTGCTGGGGATTCTGCTCTGGAGGCCTGCTCTGGTCCCATTCCTCTCCATGCCACGTGGCCAGGGCTGGGCTCAGCTCAGCTTCCTGTGAGATACACTTTTCCTGTCTGCCTTCCACATTACCTTTGGCTGGAAACCTCTTTTACTCTGTTGTTTTATGGCTTCTGCTGCTCTAGACATTGTTGAGAGTCATTTTTTACAGGTATTTTGTGGGCTGTGGGGGAAGCACTAGAGTATATGTGTCTTTCTACTCTGCCATCTTGGCTCTGCCCCCTGAAAGCTTGTTCTTGATCACAATTCATAGGGCTGAGATTTTATTCTTAAAATTCATAATGTGTCCTTTATACCTAATGATCAATCATTAAGCATTTCTTAAGTGCCTACTATGGGAAAAACCCTGTGTTAAGCACTGGCAGAGATTCTTCTGTTTCCATGTCTCTGTCTTCTGTCCTTTCCAACTCTCAACTTTGCTGAAATTAAAAGGATATTCCTCCACATACAAAGTATATACTAAAAAAACACAGATACATTTCATGGGGGAGGCATCAGCACTTGGTAGGAGCAGGAAATATTCCACCAACAAAAATAGTGTTTTAATGAGCTTTGATGGAAACTGGAAATTCAGGTGGGGGGTGGGTAAGCAGGGGAGGACAGGGTCTTGCATACATGGAGCACAATGAGGAGATTAAAATTATTTGGTGTCATTTGATCATTGATTCTGTTTTGTAATTAACCTTATTCTGTGTTACTGCCCCATTTAGGATGCTTTGTCAAGCCAGCTTAACCTGGTGCCATCCCCCAACATATATATCACCTGTCTTTACCTGTCTTTGTCCAATTAGGAGAGATTTTATCCCTTCCAAGAGGACAGGGAGTCTGATACCTCTGATCTCCTAGGACAGATTACAGGAGACAGATGGGTACCATATTCCTTAACTGTCAGAATGACACCTGAATCCCAACTGACTTTCTTAGTATAGACAATTCTTATATTCCATAAGATACTCTTCTTTCCTGTGAATCAGTAAAGAGAATCCACTCTTGTTAGGGTTGCTGGCTATTATGATCAGCTTTGTTAAGAGTCATACACATCACTGGCTAAAAAACAACCTGATTTTCCTTGGATTATATATCTCAGTTTACCTTTATTGAGTTTGCTCCCCAAAATATCTTGTGCAAAAGTGCAGAGAAGGGAAATGGAATTTGATGTGTGAACAGTAAGAGAGACAATCTGATTGGTCAACAAAGTTCAAGGTGGTGAGAGAAGTTCAGTAAGCAGGGAAAAGTTGACTAGAGCCAAGTCTTAAAGGATTTTAAAATGTCAGTCAGAAGAGTCTGTATTGGATCCTACAACACAGAAACTAATGGGAGATGAAGGACATGAAGAAAGCTAAGAAAAAGCCAGGAACTTGCATTAGCACACAGAGTCCAAACACAACTCCAAGGGACTCCTGAGGAACCATGCTATCCTCTTCCAGAGACAATTGAAGGACTCAGAGAACAGATCAGAAGGGATTTTCTCTTCTTCCTTTTTTCTGGACATGGTGAATATGGGAATTTGTTTCCCATGAGCGTGCATATGAGTAATGGGCTTTGTCTTTCTTGTTTTCTCACTGGGTGTTGGAAGAGGAGTAGGGAAGGACACAATTTGAAAAGGGAAAAAAAAAGTAAAATGGAATTTTGAAATAAAGTAAAATTTTAAAAATGAGAAACGAAAAAAAAATCTGGAGAATGTCTTAGTCAGACCTGGGCTATAGAAAAGCCACTTTAGAAGCTCTATGAAGAATGAATTAAAGACGGGATGCACCTGAGGCAGGAAGATCAAATAGGAGGTGACTGAAATTATCCAGGCAAGAAGTGATCAAGACATGAAGTAATTGACAGAATTATGACTGTAAAGAATGGAACCACTGGGAGGGATGAGAGAGATGTAATAGAAAGAGAAATGGGGAAAACCTAGGTAAATGACTTGACAAGGAGGGCCAGGGGGAGTGAGAAGTGTAGAAAGATCCTGAGGTGGTAAACCTGGGTGACTGGGAGCATGGTGGTGCTCCACAAAAACAAGACATTTCATCTGGAGGTGAGACAATGAGCTCTTCTGTCCAGGTTGTATTGGAGATGGCCATAGACATGCAGATAGTAATGTCCAACAGGAAGCTGTTGATGGGACTCTGGGGCTCAGGAAAGACATTGAAAGTGAGAAAAAAGACTTCTGGGTAAATGTGCTGGCATTGAGGGGATAAAGAAGAAGGAGACCTAGGAATGTGCACTAGACCCTGAGAAGAAAGAGGAAAGAGGCCCAGGTCCTGTGTGGAGCACCAAGTAGGTCAGAGGGCAAAGAGGCACAATCCCCTGAGTCCTGGGTGAACTCCCAGTGGAGCAAGGTGCCAAATTAGACTGAAAGGTGCCTCATTCCAGGTTGTACATCTGGTGAAATGGATCATTCTGAGCCTCAGCATCTAAATAATCAGCACTTGAATAAAAATAGATCAAAATATTACCAGATGAAAATAGTTCCCATGGGACTAAAGCAGAACCCCCTACCTCTGCTCCTCCAAAATAAGAGGAAGTTCCAGGACCGTTCATTAGAAGGAGTCAGTAATGAAGTCCCTGGGAGACCCTGAAACATCCCACTGCAGTCCTAAAAAGCACATTTATAAACTTCTTGATCCAAGGACCCACACCTGGTCTCAGGACAATCCACCTAGGGGTCAAGTTAACTCAAAATGGTCCTTGTCTCCTACATGGCTTCTTCACTCCCAACAATCCCAACTGAGATTCTGAGCATGGAGGGGATTAACTCACCCCTCTCTGACCTTTTAAGACAGGACAGATTTCTATTAGCTAGCATATCACAGAGGGAAAGAGGAACATGTGGGCTGATTTGTGAAGGCAGAAAGGGGCTGAGAAAAACCGAGCCCTGAGAATGAGCAGAGAGATCAGTTGCAGTGTAGTCACCAGGGGAGAGGAAAGGGTGAGGGGCCTCAGGGGTCACTCTTAGAACCCAGGCTCTGCCCAGGGTTCACTCCATGAAAAGTCACAACTTGTCTGGGGGCTTGTGTTTCTTCATCTATAGAAGGCAGGAGTGGGATTCAGTGTCCAAGGCCCTCCTGGCTCTAAGCTGTATCTAAAAGCCCCTTCTGGGGCCAGCTGGAAAGAAGGAAACAAAGGATTGGTGACATAAGGGGGTACTTCTGAGGACCCCTGTCCCTTCTGGAAGTGCCCATGGGGGAAGAGTCTTTGGGTAATGAGGCAAAGAAAGGGAAGCTGGATGTGGGTGCACCTTCACACAATGCCCCTAAAAGATCCGCATTCCCTCTCCCTCTGCTGGCATGAGCTTCAGAGACAGATTGATAGAGGGGGAAAGAACTGACCATGCCAGCCACAGAGAGTCATTGGTCATGGCCAGGCTTGGACTGAGGCTTTCCTAGTGCCCACCCAGATCCTCCACAGCATTCCTGCATTCTTGTCTGCTTCAACAAAATGTATGTTGCCACAGTATGGACTATATGTGTAATGACATTGGGTACAGAGGCCTCAAAGATGGGGGGAGGGGGGCTCAGGACCAAAGGCTGATCCTTTCTTGCCCAGTCCTTTCCAGGCCAAGGTGTGGCAGATCTGGACTCCTCATAGGCAGGCTTAGAAGAGAAGTTTCTCACTGGACCATTGAGGGAGAGTCTATTCAGTTCCTTCAGAGCATTAAGTGAATGACAGTTTTGGGGAGCTGGGAGACTGATACCTGAGGCATACCTGAGGATCTTTCCAGGGCTGTGGGGCCTGGATTATCACCAAAAAAAAGCAAGAATTCTTCTATCATTCTGACACTAGAGGACTCTCCAAAACACACAGCATGGAGCCAACAATAAAGCAGCAACCACAGAGAGGAAGGAGAAGTGACCCTCCACAGAGTGTGGCAAACCCAGAGCACAGCCTGCCCTGGTCCCGCCCTGTGCCTCACACAGTGTCCTGGTCAGCTGGCAGTCCCCTCTTCCACCAGGTGCTGGGACGACCATGACCCACACTCTCTCTGTCCTGCTGTGCCTTGGTGAGTCCTAACAAGCCCCATATTTGAGAGGACTTTCCCCACCATCAACTCCAACCCACCCCACCTCCATTTTGTTGGAGAGGAAACTGTCCCCCAGAGAAGAGGAGTGACAAGCCTGAAGTTCCCCAGCAAGGTTCTTGGGTGGGGAGAATCTAGAGTTCCTAGAGGGGTCTTCTGGGTTTTATCCCCTTTCACTCCCACCAGCTCCAAGCCCAGGATCTGATCCCTCTGCCTCCTTCCTCTGGGGGTGCTGGGTGGAATGGATGTGGGGAGCTGGGAGTAACCAGGGTCCTCTCTGCCAGGGCTGTGTTTGGTCCAGAGGATGAAGGCACAGGCAGGTGAGTCCTTCCCCCCAAACTTCCCCTCCCCAGAATAGACAGTGTCCCCAAGGACAAGGAACAGGGAGGCTGGGTATGGCTGAGTGAGGAGACTCCGTAGGGGAGGCACAAAGAAAGGGGATCCCCTGGAACTGACAGCTCTCCTTCCTTCCAGACACACTCCCCAAACCCTCCCTCAAGGCAGAGAGCAGCTCTTTGGTACCTCAAGGGAGAAATGTGACCCTCAGGTGTCAGGGGTCTATAAAGGCTGATGACTACCGTCTGGAGAAAAAGAAAGGTTCTACAAGGACAGTGATCATGGATGTGAAGCCCTCCGGAATAGAGGGCGAATTTGATATCCCATCTGTGACAGATAAAGATGCAGGGACATATGTCTGCCTCTACAAACACTCATCAGGCTGGTCAGAGCTCAGTGACCCCCTAGAGCTGGTGGTAACAGGTGAGGACACTCCCTGGGCCCCAGGCCCCTCAGGAAGGGCTGGCTCTGGGTCCCAGTAGCCCCTAAGATTCTCCCCAGGCCAGCCTGGCCCCAAGCATCCCTCTGCCTCTGCCCTTCCTGTCCTCTCCCTGTCTCTGCCTCTGCTCTCTCTCTGGGGCAAGAGGTGGGGGGAGGGGAATCAGGATTTATACAGCACCTACTATGTGCTAAGCACTTTTTAGTTATTATCTCTGTTCATCCTCACAACTCTATGAGGCAGGTGCTGTTATGATCCCCATCTTACATTTAGAAACTGAGGCAAGCAGACAGGAAGTGACCTGCTCAGGATCACTTAGCTAAGGAGTGTCTGAGGTTAGATCTGAACTCAGGTCTTCCTGACCCCAGGCCCAGGGCTCTATCCACTGCACCACCAGCTGCCTCAGGCAGATCGCATCCTGGGGCCAGGGAGGAGGCAGGAGGCTCAGCTTGGGTCTCAGGACACCAGACAGAGCTGGTGGTTTGTGGGGAGGGGGCACAGGGCTGGTGGGGCATCTCCCCCTCCCAGCCCTGACCCTCTCAAAGCCAGGAGAGGGAGTGCAGGGCAGCCCTGCTGCTGCTCTGTCCTCTCTCCCACTAAAGTCTAGGCACAGGGAGGGGAGGTATCCCTAGAGGGCTCCATACATCAAGAATGAGGTGAGGATGGAAGTGAACCAGGAATCACAACCAAGCCTCCTCCCCTCTGTTCTAGGGACTCACCCAGGGTCCAGGATGAGAGACAGGCTCTGCTTTGGGGAGCTAATAACTGGCCAGAAGTGCAGACATGAGTCTGAAATATGCCCTCACCCCCATACAGAGAGATTCTGTGACAAAGGCCCAGGGACTGGGCTCCCAGCCCCGGACCAGGGAGGAAGACCTCCTGTCTAAGCTTCCCTACCCCCACACTGGCCCTTTTTTGTGTCTCTTCTCTCTCTGTTTCTGTCTCCCCTTGCCTGGAGCCTTCTCTCCTCTCTCTCTGTGTCTCTCCCTCCTTCCCTCCTTCTCTCTCTGTCTCTGTCTTTCCTATCTCTCTTTTTCTCTATGTTTTCCCTCCCTCCCACACTTTCTGTCTCTCTCAGTCTCTGTCTCTGTGTGTCTCTGTGTCTCTCTATTTCTGTCTCTGTCTCTGTCTTTCTCTCTCTCTTCCTATTCCTTCACCCACTTTCCATTCCCTCACACCAGAGCTATCCAAGGTCTTTCCTCTCCCCCTCAAAGTGGTGATATTTCCATTTTTGTAGAGATGAGCTAAACCTCCACCCCCAGACAGGGGTCTGGCAGGTCCAGGACAGTTCTCCCACCACCCAAATCTGCCCTCTCCCCTGAAAGAGGGGGATCACAGGCCTAACTCCAGGCTCTCCTCCTCCTCCTCCCCTAGGACTGTACGAGCCACCCTCCCTCTCAGCCCTGCCCAGCTCTGAGGTGGCCTCAGGACATAACGTGACCCTCCAGTGTCAGTCAGAGTCATGGTATACCATGTATGCCCTGTACAAGGATGGACAACAGATCACCCAAGACATAGCACAACCCCATGGAATGGGGGCTCAGGCCAAGTTGTTTATCCAAGCTGTGAACTCTACCCACAAAGGAACTTACCAATGCTACACCTTTCAAATTTCCAGCCCCCAGAAGTGGTCAAGTTCCAGCAACCCCCTGGTTCTCAGGGTCACAGGTGAGGGAGCCCCAGATCTCCTAATTCCCCCTATGATCCCTCATTTGCCCTAGGGCATCTCCCTACCAGCTCAGGGCCCTGGCCCAGGGGACCCCAAGGGCCAGGAGGGCTGGGGGAGGAGGAGGCTCAGAGGGAGGGGATGGAGTGTCTGGGCAATTGGGCCTACTCACACAAGGCAGAGAGGGAGGACTCTCATCCCTGGCTCCTCTAGACACCCTCATAATCTGCCACCTGTCCACTTATGTTGGTCCCACACAGAGACAATATGTTTACTAGGTCCCAGGTAAGGGGAGTGAGAAAGTCAGAGGGGGAGGCAAGAGGCAGCCAGAGCAGGCCTTGAGATGTAGACAGTGGAGTGGGGGGATGTTAAATATCCCTAAGCTCCAGTCTGTCTCCTCTCCCTTTATCCCTTCTGTGACTCCAAAGCCCAGACAGCAGCAAGAGAAGGGATCTGAAGAATCATGGAATATCCCAGACTCACAGGTGGATAGACCAAGAGGGGTCACTGGGCACACATACCCATTAAACAGATGGAAAAGTGAGGCCCAGAAAAGGAAGGGACTTGACCAAGATCCCACACCCAGCCAGTTTGGGCAGAACTGGGGCTCACCACGGGGCTCCCTCCAGGCCTCTCTGGGCTCCTCTGCCCAGCCCCTAACCCTGTCCCTTTCTTCACCTCCAGGGACCTTGTCTCCAAGCCCTGATTCTCAGAAGATGCCATTTGGTGAGTAATTGGAGGATTCCCAGCAGAGTGGAAGGAGGCAAAGTAGGATGTCCAGTCAGGATCTGCCTACCCCATCCAGGGTCCCCCTCATTTCCCATTATACCTCCTACAGCACCTGGTTATTCCCCTTTTCCCAACTCTAGGCCTTTGCCCAGGCTGTCCCCCCTACCTAGCATGCTCTCCCTCCTCACCTCCTCCTCTTACATTGTAAAGATATCTCCCAGGCTGAGCTTAGGAGCCTCTCCCTGAAAAATCCTTTCCTATACCCTCCTCTCGCAGTTGTTAGGGATCCCACCCCTTAGATGAAGTCCCATTCATCTCTTTGTATACATGGCACCAGAGCATTCCAGGACAATGTCAGGCCCTTGAAGCCAGGAGCCAGCATTGTTTTGCCATGTTTGCTATGGGGCTGACCAAGCACAGGGCCTGGGCCAGGGGGAACACTTAATAAGAGTCTGTACACCTGAACTGTGGGCAGTCAGATGGTGCAGCACACAGAGCACCAGGCCTGGGGTGAGGAAGACTCATCTTCCTGAGTTCACATCTGGCCTCAGACACTCACTAGCTGTGTGTCCCTGGAGAAGTCACTTAACCTTGTATACCTCAGTTTCTTCATCTGAAAAATGACCTGCAGAAGGAATTGGCAAACGTCTCCAGTGTCTCTGCCAAGAAGCCCCAAATGGGGTCGGGGCTAAGACATGACTGAACTAAAACAGAACTGAATTACTGAGTAAGACTGGAGGCTGCCTGAGGACAGGCTCTGTCTCCTTCCCCTTGGGCTGCAGCCTCCCCAAAGACCAGTGTCCTGGTAACTCTTCCCCCACCTTGTTCATCATCCTTCGCTTCCCCAGGTCTGGCAGCAGGCATCTTAGTGGGAGTCTCAGCCTTCCTGCTCTTCCTCTTCCTCATCCTCCTCCTCTGCCATCGACACTGGCGGCATCAGGCCCGACTCAGTGAGTTCTTGGGGCTGTGGGACACCTGGGCTGAGGGCCCAATGGGGGATGAGCTGAGTCCCACTAAAGCCTGGCTCTGACTCTCCTTACAGGGAATAGGGGCAGAGAGGCAGAGGACAAGATGACCACCAGGAGGTAGGCCCCCAGACACAATGCAGTTACCCCCAGACTCTCAACCTCCTCACCTGTCCACCTTCCCAAACCTTCTTCCTCAACTATCTGCTACTTCTTGTCCCCAGCTCTGACCCAGAGGAGAGGACCCCGATGGAGGAGACTCTGTGTGAGTGCAGGGGGCAAGGTCAGGGGGCCTGGGGTGGCAGAGGGAAGAGCTTGTTCTTGGGCAGAGCCAGGGTCCTGACCCCTCATGCCTTCTCCTCTTCCCTCCAGATGCTGCTGTGAATGAAGACAGACAGACAGAAGAGACCAGACAGGAGGACACTGTTGTGAGTCACTCAAAGATCTCTTCTGGAGGGAACAGGGAGGGAGAGGCTGCCCCAGGGAAACACAGCTGGAAGGGTTCAAGGAGAACCCATAGGGCAGCCCATAGGGTCTGGGAGGGTTCAAGGTCCTTTCCCGTCCTCAGCCCTCCTGCCCCATGTCCCACTGCATCCCTTTATACCTTCCCACCAGGCTCTCAAAAGGGAAGACCCTCAGGAAGTGACCTACGCCCAGCTGAACCTCAACAGCCTCAAGGCTGGGGCCAAGGACCCTCCCCACTCTGGAGCAGTCGAACCCAGCCTCTATGCTGCCCTTCAAGGAGCTCAGTCTGAGCCCAGGGGACCCCAGGACAAAGAGGCCTCTCCTCAATAAGCCTCTGCTTTCAGAGGCCAAACCTTGTCCTACCCAATGAGCCAGACACTAAAATGTTAGGAACCCTGCTCCTCACCCCAAGGGGAAGGACAGAAAGGACTTTGAAATGCTGGGAACAGTGTTCCTCTCTCCTGGTCTCTGAGGTAGAACGTGCCAAGGGCAATGCCAGGGCATTTTACCTACAGTAAAAGAAAATGCAGTTCATAACATAGGTTAGAGTCAAATCTGAGCTGAGGTGTTTCTGGCAGCGTTGGTTGGTATCATGTGGCATGACGGCATTCACAGTGCAAAGTGCACACGTTGTGTGTTCAGAACTGAGGCTGCAGGGAAGTCTCATGACGTCATACGGGCAAGCACTGCCAGAACCGCCTCTGATTCATGACTCACTTGATTCTGAATTTGTTTTTGATTGTTGTACTTTCAGAAAATTTTACTGTTGCCAAATTTTTAAGGACCCCCACATTCACTTATGCAACCCACAGTAGAAAATAAAAGTAGAATCCTTTAGAGAAGGCTTTAATATGGGCAAAGAACTTCACAACCTTCATCCTCACAACAGCCCTCACAGGTATGTACTATAACTCATTTTAGAGAAGAGGAAACTGAAGCAGACAGAACTTAAGTAAACTCAGATCTTCCAGACTTCAGACCCAGAGTTCCATCCAGTGAAAGAGAAACTACCAGGAGATTAGGAATAACCTTGGGAGAAATTAAAGAGAAGGTGCAGACGAAATCAGGCTTGTTACTGTCTGGCTGAAACAGTGAAATCCTGGCCCACAGAGCCTTTCAGCAAAGCCCAGTGAACACTTCCTGCAGCCTCCTTGGAAGGCTGGGGTTCCATGGATTTATCCAAAGAAGTTCTTAGGTCTCTGGCACTGGCATCTCTCAAAGAAAGGAACAGTTTTGGTTGACAAGACAATAGATAAAACCAGAACCACTGCGTGCTGATTTTCTTTCTTACCCAACAACAAACCAGTTCATACCTGTAAAAGATATACGGTATTTGCTCCACAGTGTGGATCTTCACACAGCCATGAGGCTATTCTTCAGCTACGCAAAATTCTTATTGGGATGGAAAGATGCACATATCACAAAGTACTGAGGACCTAATTGACCCCTTTAGAAGGGGACTTCCAACCTGCAGGGATTTCAGATTTTCCCCCACTGGAGTGGAGTCCCAGGATTCCTTCCTGCAGGGTCAGCCAGCTTTCTAAGACACCAGCCCCTCCCTGTATATACTATGTACCAGCCCCTCCCAGAGCTTGTTGGCTTATCATGCAACTTAAATTGTATTTGGAATTGGGAGGGAAGTTAACCCAGGTCTTAAGTGATAAAGCCCAGATACTGAATCAGAGATGGGATACTTTCACCCAAAAAATTTCCTGACCCATTTAGGCATCGGGTGATAGTATCTCTATGAGAGTGAAAAGGCCAAATGGTTGACATTTGCAGTGACCACAGTGAAGCCTGTGTCTTCCAAAAAAGATTCCCAGGAAATCTTATAATCTCTCTTTAGCAAAGGCTCCTCAGGTCCCCCCACCTCCCAAAGAGCAGCCTGAAGTCTATTTCCATTGGCAATGGAAACATAGTTAGGATGTCAGGAAACCCCCTAGAAGGCTTTGTTTTCTGCTTCATGTGTGACTTGTTGATTGTACTAGTCCTCTCAGTTTACAAAACGAAAACAGACCCGGAGAGGTTAAGTATATTTCCAAAGTCACACAGGTAGAACATGGCAAGGCTAGGATGTGAACCCATGTCCTCCATTGCAAAGCCAGCATCCATTCTGTTGTACCACAGCAGGATCAGCTTCTCTTCTATCCTGAAATTGTGAAAAATCTTACAGGATTTTCCAAATCCTACCCCTGAAGGAAAGGGGAGATTGGAATATGATATTCCAGAAAACAAAAGGTTTATTATTGGTGGTGAAGCCTGCTCCTACTAGCCTAAAAGAGCTGTTCATCGAATGTTAGTGTTAGCATGTGTGTGTATGTACATATACATATATGTATACCACATAAATATATGCAGGTGGAGGTGTGCATGTGTATTTATGTATGAACTGAAGTAAAATATCAAAAAGGAGCATCTCTGTGTCATATAGCTAAGAAATACTTAATGACTTAAGTTAACAAAAGAGGAATGTACATTTAACCATGAGCCTCCATTCCACAGAGCACACTTTTTTCCTTTTCAGGATATAATCCCTTGCACACTTTCTCTTCCAATGATCCTCTTTGTGCTTCCTTCAACATTTTTTCTCTTCTCTCCTGGCATTTGGACAAATGTGTCCCTGACTCCTTTTGGCAGATTCATTACCACTACCTCCTTCTCTTCTCCTCACCCTAACCCTCCCCACAGCTAAAAAGCTAGGGACAGAAATAGGAAAAAAACCATTTTAATAAATAGCAAGGACAATCAAAACCCATACACACCCAATGGTCACATCCCAAAATGCTTGTCTTTACATGTCATGCCCATTCCCTCTCTGTCAGGAGGTAACATGATTCATCATCGGTCCTCTGGACACATGGTTGACCTTACATTTATCAGGGTTCCCAAACCTCTCAGATTTTCTTTTTCAAATATTGTTGCCCGACTATAAATCGTCCTCCTCACTTCCCTCTTCTTCAATTCATACGACCCACTTCCCTGAAACCCTTTTATCTTATTTCTTATTTCCTTTGGCACAATAATATTCCATTGCATTTACATCCATATCCCCGAGTTTTCAGCCATTCCCCATGTGAAGGCCATCTCCTTACAGTCTACTTCTTTGAGTCTACTGTCTATCCTTCTCCTTCTTTCTTCTGAATCACATCTCCAGGTTATGTTTTCTTTCAAGTATGTCTTGATAGAGAATGGATTCTTTCAAATTGACTCTTTTGAGTATGTTTTGCTTTCCATGATTTTGTCCCGGAGGTTATACATATGTCCCTGTTAACGGCTTTCTCCTCCCCACTTGTTCCCTGTTCAAAACTCATATAATACACCCAAGGTGCATCTCACCTTTCTTTATTCATGTCAGAAAGGATTGAAGTTTATTGGATGCCTATTCCACCTGCCCCTTCCTCCATCTTTGCATATTCTTCTCCCACATCCCAATGAGTGGAAATAGCAAGGTATACCCCCTTCTCCCTCCTTCCTTTACTTGTGTATTCCTCTTTGTACACTCCACATGTCTGAGTGTGCACACACAGAAACACATACACCCACACAGAGAGAAACACACATACATGTGTACATACACACTAACACCTTCACACACTCTCATATACATGTGCACATACATACACTGCCCCATACGCACACACACATATATAAACCCACACATTGAGATTCACACACACACTCACACATATTCACACATACACACACCCTCACAACACACACACTCTTTGCCTCTAATTTCCCAAGTCTGTGAATGGAGCTGCATCTCTAATACCTAGCCCAGCAGCACAGGGCTGGGGGGGGTCTCACATCAGCCATTATGGGGACCCAAGAGGAGCCCCAAAAGGGGGTATCTCATGAGGATCTCAGTAGCAGAGAAGGAGTGAGCATCCCTCACTCTGGGCTCCAGAGGGCTGGCTGGAAACAGTGATAAAGACGGCTCACCCTGCTCCTCGTAACCACTGTCTGTCAGAAGCTGCTGTCTCAAAGGACCACCTGGGTGGACAGAAGGGACACTGGCCTGGTTGTTGGGGTTGGGGGATTTGATTTTTTGGTTCTTGGTACTTTACTATACATGTCAGTAACGATCCTTTTGTAAAAGTTAAGTAAGTACTTGTGGAATCAATGAGAGCTGAGGTCACTTGGTGAATTGACACTGGGGGGACAGCAGTGGGCTAAATGCCTTGTGGGTACACATGGGGGCGCTCCTAAGCAACGGTATTAAAGAATTCTTAGCCCCATCCTGGGGACCTGACCTGCCAGCCTGAGGACAAGATGGGAGGGAGAATCCCAGGGCCTTGAGTCTGCAGAAGGCAGAGGCCTTGGCAGGGCTGAGGACGGACTGAAGCTGGCAAGCTGACTTGGGAAACTCCAGCAGAGAACCTCTAGACCTGAGGCAGCAGCTCCCCAAGGAGCCCATCCATCAAACCCTTATTCTGTGGGATGACTTTCACCCCTTCTTGACCAGGACACAGGAATATCTGTCTGCTTGATGAAGAATTGAGCCCTGTGTGAAGGAGGAGGGCTGGGGGGCAGGGTTGAGGCTGAGGGCAGGATTTAGTTTAGGGACCAGGGTCACATTTATGGGTCCTTATGGTGAGACCAGCACCTGCCAATTGTGAGGGGGAGAGAAGTTGTGAGGCTGGCACCTGAGGCTTACCTGGGGATCTTTTCTGGGCTGTGGGGCCTGGATTGTCACAAAAGAAGGCAAGAATTGACCCAGCATTGTGACACTAGAGGACTCTGCAACACCCCTCCCCCTCATCCTTCTCCCCGCCAGCCCCAGCATGGAGCCATCAATGAAGTAATGACCACAGAGAGGAAGGAGAAGTGATTCTTCTCAGGCCTTGGCAAACCTAGAGCTCAGCCCACCTTGGTCCCACCCTGTGCTTCAGACAGTGTCCTGCTCAGCCAGCAGTCCCCTCTGCCACCAGCTTCTGGGACCACCATGACCCACACCCTCTCTGTCCTGCTGTGCCTTGGTGAGTCCTAACAAATCCCATGTTTGAGGAGACTTTACCCACCTTCAGCTGCAACCCACCTCACCTCCATTTTGTTGAGCAAGAAACTCTCCCCCACAGAAGGGCAGTGACAAGTCTGAGGTCACCCAGCAAGGTGGGTGGGGGAAGCTGGAGCTCCTAGAGGGGTCTTCTGGGGTCCAACCCTTTTCACTCCCATCACCCCAAGCCCAGGATGTGAACCCCCTGTCTCCTTCCTCTGGGGGTCTTGGGCGGGAGAATGTGGAGAGCTGGGATTAATCATAGTTTCTCTCTGCCAGGGCTGTGTCTGGGCCACAGAATGAGGGCACAGGCAGGTGAGTTCTTCCCCCCACACTGCCTCTGCCCAGAGCAGACAACTGCCCCCAGGAGACGGAGGGGGTAGATCTAGTTGGGCTGAGTGAGGGCTTCAGTAGGGAAGGCACACAGAAAGGGGATCCCCTGGAACTGACAGCTCTCCTTCCTTCCAGACACACTCCCCAGACCCTCCCTCAAGGTAGAGAGCAGCTCTTTGGTACCTCGAGGGAGGAATGTGACCCTCAGATGCCAGGGGTCTGTAGAGGCTGATGACTACTGTCTGGAGAAAGAGCAAGGTTCTACAAGGACAAAGATCATGATTGTGAAACCCTCTGGAATAGAGGTCGAATTTCACATTCCATCCGTGACAGAAGAAGATGCAGGGACATATGTCTGCCTCTACAAACACTCATCAGTCTGGTCAGAGCACAGTGATCCTCTGGAGCTGGTAGTGACAGGTGAGGACACTCCCTGGGCCCCAGGCCCCTCAGGCAGGACTGGCTCTGGGTCCCAGCAGACCCTAAGCTCCTCCCCAGCCCAGCCTGGTCCCAAGTATCCCTCTGTCTCTACCCTTCCTGTCCTCTCCCTGTCTCTGCCTCTGTTCTCCCTCTGGGGCCAGAAGTGGGGGAAGGGAATCAGGATTTATACAGCACCTACTATGTGCTAAGCACTCTTTAGTTATTCTGATTTCATCCTCAAAACCAGTCTTTGAGTCAGGTACTGTTATGATCTGCATCTTACATTTACAAGCTGAGGCAAGCAGACAGGAAGTGACCTGCTCAGGATCACTTAGCTAAGGAGTGTCTGAGGCAAAATTTGAACTCAGGTCTTCCTGACCCCAGCCCCAGGGCACTCTCCATTGCACCACCAGTTGCCTCAGGCAGATCCCATCTTGGGGCCAGAGAGGAGGCAGGAGGCTCAGCTTGGGTCTCAGGATACCAGACAGAGCTAGTAGCTCCTGGGGAGGGGCTCATGGCTGGTGGGGTATCTTCCCCTCCCAGCCCTGATGCTTCCAAAGTCAGGAGAGGAAGTGCAGGGCAGCCCTGCTGCTGTTCTGTCCCCTCTCCTAACTCAAACCTAGGCACAGGGAGAGGAGGGGGCGTCTACTCTGTGTATCCTCAGGGATTTTCTATATAGGAAGGTTTAGGAGGTGAGGATGGAAGTGAACCTGGAATCATAACCAAGCTCCCTCCTCTCCTTCCCACACCTGCCCCAGAGACCCACCCAGGGTCCAGGTTGAGTGAGAGCCAGACTCTGTTTGGGGGAGCAAATAACTTGGCAGAAGTGCAGAGATGGGTCTTAAATATACCTCCATCCCCATACAGAGAGATTCTATGACAAAAGCCCTGTACTGGGGCTCTCAGCCCCAAACCAGGGAAGAAGACACCCTGTCTAAGCTTCCCTCTGCACACTGGGCCCCATTTGTCTCTCTTCTCTCTCTCTCTCTCTCTCTCTCTCTCTCTCTCTCTCTCTCTCTCTCTCTCTCTCTCTCTCTGTCTCTGTCTCTGTCTTTGTCTCTCTATCCCCCCCCCCCCTCTCTCTTTCTCTCTCTCTCTCCTTCTCTCTCTCTCTGTCAGGGCTAGAGGCCTAAGGGCTACCCGAGTCTTACCTATCGCAGGTCATCGGCTGGCCAAACCAGATAAATGTATGAGAGAAGAGACTTTCCAGAGTCGAACAAGGGTTAGGCTTTATTCAGTGTCTTGGTTACATGTGCAGGGTGAATTCTTCCTCAGGAGAGAGGAATCCTCTTCCCAAGGAGGCAAAGATCTTATAGTAAGAGATTGGAAATGGGAGTGGGAGAGGGGAGAGGGGAGAGGGGAGAGGGGAGAGGGGAGAGGGGAGAGGGGAGAGGGGAGAGGGGCCTTCTGTCCTGTAAGGGTCCCTCAGCTCTAAGAATGCCTTCAGGCTTTCCTGACCCTACTTAAGCTCTCCCGCCACATAGTTTGCACGTGAATACCGTGCATGCCCTCAGCCTTTTGTTAGTCAACAACAGGTGTGCTCAGACCCTGGGCTAATCTCAAGGGTGGGATGCTCTCCCCAGCACGTTTCCCACGGAGAAGAGGCGGAGATGCAGGAGATAGCCTGGTCTCACACCTCAATTCCCTGCTGTTCCCTGGGGGGCCTCATGAGAACTCTAAGGTTTAGAAGTCCTCACTTTTACCTGCCCAAGACTGTCCACATGGAACTGAGCTTACACCCCCAACATCTCTCTCTCTCTCTCTCTCTCTCTTGCTTCCCAGTCACTCTCTTTCCCTTTTCCCATCTGAGCTGTCTAAGGTCCTTCCTTCCCCCAAAGTTACTTCCATTTTTCTGGAGATGGATTAAACCTCCACCCCCAGTCAGGTGTCCAGGCAATTCCAAACCAGTCGTCCCATCAGCCATGTCTGTTCTTCCTCTGAAATCAGGGTCACAGCCCTAACTCCAGGCTATTCCCCTCCTCCTCCCCCAGGTCTCCATGACCCACCCTCACTCTCAGCCTGTCCAGCCCTGAGGTGGCCTCAGGACACAATGTGACTCTCCAGTGTCAGTCACAGCCATGGTATGACATGTTTGCTGTATACAAGGAGGGAGAAGAGATTGCCCGAGGCAAGGCCCAGAACCATGAAAGGGGATCTCAGGCCTGATTCCTCATCCCAGCTGTGAACTCTACCCATGAAGGAATTTACCAGTGTTACACCTTTCACAGTGACAGGCCCCATGAATGATCAGGTCCCAACAACCCCCTGGTGTTCAGAGTCACAGGTGAGGGTGCCCCAGCCTACCATATTTCCCCAAACTCCATCACTGGCCCCATGGCACCACCACACCTGCTCAGGGCCCTGGCCTGGGGGAACCCAGGGACCAGCACAGCTTGGGGAGGGGGGAAGCTCAGGGGGAGGGGATGGAGATTGTGGGCAATTGGGTCTGCTCAGAGAAGGCAGACAGTGAGGACTCTCCTCCCTGGCCTCTGTAGACACCCTCACCATCTGTCACCTGTCCAGTTATGTTGGTCCCACTCACAGACAACGTGTCTACTAGGTCCCAGGTAAGGGGAATGAGAACGTCAGACGGGGAGACAAGAGGTGGCCAGAGCAGGCCTGAGGTGTAGAAAGTGAGGAGGGGGGATGTTAAATACTCCCAAGCTCCTCATCTGTCTCCTCTCTCTGTGTCCCTACCATGCCCCCAAAGCCCAGACAGGAGCTAGAGGAGGGGTCAAAAAAATCATGGAATCTCCCAGTCTCACACGTGGACAGGTCAGGAGAGGTCACTGAGCACACACCCATTTACTAGATAGAAAAATGAGGCCCATAGAAGGGAACGACTTGCCTAACATCCCACACCCAGCCAGTCTGGGCAGAGCTGAGGCTTACCCTGGGGTTCCCTCCAGGATTCTCTAGGCTCCCCTGCCCAGCCCATAACCCTGCCCCCTTCTTCACCCCCAGGGAACTTCTCTCTTAGTCCTGATTCTGACAAGATGCTGTTGGGTGAGTAAATGGAGGATTCTCACCAGACAGTGGAGGGAGGCAAGGTGGAACATCCAATCAGGGTGTGCCCAACCCATCCAGGGTCCCCTCATTTCCCTCCACTCCTCCCACCGGACCTTATTAATCTTCTTTTCCCAACTCCAGGCCTTTGCTCAGGCTCCCCCTCCTCACCTCCTCCTCTTACAATGTAAAGATCCCTCCCAGGATGAGCTTAGGAGCCTCCTCCTGAAGAAGCCTTTCCTGTGCCCCTCTTCCCCAGTTGTTAGGGATGCCATCCATCAGATGAGGCCTCATCGATGTATGTATGTACATGGTACCAGAGCATCCCAGGACAATGTCAGGTCCTGGAGGCCAGGAGACAGCTTTGTTTTGTCATGTTTGCTGTGGGGTGACCTAGTACAGGGCCTGGGTCAGGGGGAGGGCTTAATAAGAGTCTGTACACCTGAACTGTGGGCAGCCAGGTGGTGCAGCAGACAGAGCATCAGGTCTGGGGTAACAAAGGCTCATCTTGCTGAGTTCACATCTGGCCTCAGACACTCACTAGCTATGTGACCCTGGGCAAGTCACTTAACCTTGTGTACCTCAGTTACTTCATCTGTAAAATGGCCTGGAGAAGAAAATGGTAAACACCCCCAGCGTCTCTGCCAAGGAAACTCCAAATGGGGTCAGGGTCGGGGAGGATCAGACATGACTGAACAGTAGCACAACTGAATTGTTGAGTAAGACTGGAGGCTGCTTGAAGACAGGCTCTGTCTCCCTCCCCTTGGGCTGGGACCTCCCCAAAGGCCTGTGTCCTGGTAACTCTTCCCCCACCTTCGTCGTTATCCTCAGCTTCCCCAGGTCTAGCAGCAGGCATCTTACTAGGAGTCTCAGCCTTCCTCACCCTGCTCTTCCTCTTCCTCATCCTCCTTCTCTGCCATTGACGATGGTGGCATCAGGCCAGACTCAGTGAGTTCTTGGGGCTGCAGGACACCTGGGCTGAGGGCCCAATGAGGGATGAGCTGAGTCCCACTAAAGCCTGGCTCTGACTCTCCTTACAGGGAATGGGGACAGGGAGGCAGAGGTCAAGAAGACCATCAGGAGGTAGGGCCCAGAAACACCCCGATTCCCTCTAGACCCTCCCCCTCCTTACATTAGTTTATTATCTGGGATCATATTTGTGACTATGTCAACTGATTTCTGTTCATGAAACCAAAACTCCCCCTTGTACAAGTGTATACTAGCATCCCATCTCACACTAGAACTGGCTGGTTAGATACCCAAAGGGTTACTTGTTACCTCTGGTTCAGTGGATGACCCTGAGGGGAACTCTCCCCCCACCACTAGAGTTTTAGAGTCCCCACCAGTGTGCTTCCCCTTCATAATCAGACAACTAATTCTCAACTTTTTAGGAGAGGCATTTACTTAAATGCAGAGCATGAGCAATCTTTATGGAGCATTTCTCAAAAACAGGTTGAGACTCACTCTCCCACAAATGCACAGAAAGTTCCTTTTGGCAGAGGGAGAAAGGAGTTGGGGGGGGTTTGGGGAGTAAGCTGAAGACATATTGGTAGTGAATCACATGTGGGGAGGACACAGGGCCCAGGCAACTCACATCTCTGGAACACAGGGCCTCAAATTCTGGATTATGCAGGAAGCTTTATACATTGAAAAGGTAGCAGAAAGCCTCATGGAAAAATACTAAATACATACGTACACATTTGTGTCTATAAATTATATGTGTGTATGTGTGTGTGTGCATATAGATAGATGATCAATGGATGGACAGATGGGTGGGTGGATGGATGGATGGATGGATAGATACATCTTGCTCAGAACCAGAACAGAACATAATTCAAGGAAGTCCATACAGTTGCACTCTCTTTAGTACTTCTTTCTCCTAATGATGTATACCCTGGACTTGATTTTTCTCTACAAGGTAAGAGAAATGATTAATAACCACTTAATACTATTGGGGTAATCCAGGTTGTTTCCCCTTTCTATTTTCTTTTTCAAAGCACAGTCCTTGTGAAGGACAGGGCTGACAAGGAGACGTTCTCCTCAATCTTGGGGGAGGCCCCCACCCAGCTGGGAAAGTTTACTTTTAATTAAAGGGAAAAGAGAATCTAATCTAGTGAGTTCTGGCCCATTATGTTCAACCTAAGTGTACTAGGTGGAGATAGATCCCTTTGTCTAGCTTGCCTGGTGGATGTGGTCTGGCTGGACATGAGTCTCTTTGTCCAATAATGACATGATTGATGAGTGACATCTGCCAGTACCACATTAGAATAAGCCCACCTATCATTATAATATTCATTCTCTCATTAATTGTTAACCAATAAGAATTGATTTCTGCCTCTCAGGAATACACACCCTTCCAAGGATATTTAAACATTGAATAATCTCAATGATTCATCTTTGGCTTCTGACCAAATCACTTACTTAATTCATTGATTATTTGCTAGGTATAATAAATAAATTGATTATTATTTATCCAGAAACTCTGTCTCTCGCGATTTTCATTCATCTCAAAGGTATAAATTGTATTAAACTGAAGGCATTAGCACATCAGTGCCAGCCAGGTGGAGTAGGGGTTAGACCACTGGGCCTGGAGTCAGGAAAACTTGAGTTCAAATTCAGCCTCAGATACTCATTAACTCTCTGATCCTGGGAAGGTCATTGTACTTCTGCCTGCCTCGACCACCTCAACTGAAAAATGGGGATAAACAGAGAAGTAGCCTACTGGTGAGTCTCCCTCAATCAAGTCTCTGCCCACTGAGATCCATCTTCCACTCCACCAACAAACGGATTTCCCAGAAGCAAAGGTCTGATCATGTCACCCTCCCACTCAATCATCTCCAGGGGCTCCCTGTTGCCTCTAGGATCAAACAACATCCTCTAGCATTCAAAGCTCTGGCTAACCTAGCCCTTCTTCCCTTTCCAATCTTCTTCCACCTTTCTCACCTCCCACAGACTCTTTCCCCCAGTGACACTGACCTCCTGGTTGTTCCACAAACAAGACCCTCCATCTGTCTTCATTTGGTCTCCCATGCCCAGAATGCTCTCCTTTCTCATGGCTGCCTCCTGTTCTGTGGGTTCCTTTAAGTCTAAGCTAAAATTCCAACACGGACAGGAAGGTTCTCTAACCCTTCTTAATTCGAGTGCCTTCCCTCTGTTGGTGATTTCCCATTTATGGGAGACATACCATGTTTGGCATCATTTGGTTTGCATGTCTTTTCTCACATTAGATCATAAGTTTCTTGAGGGCAACGATTGTCTTTTGCTTCTTTTTCCCATCTTGAGGGCTAGGCACAATGACTGGTACATGATAGGGGCTTTATTAATGTTTCTTAATGAATAATGGTACCTATCTCCCTGGTTTGTTTTGAGGATCAAAGGAAATAATATTTGTGAAATGCACTTTGCAAAATGCCTGGCACACAGTAGGCACTATTTAAATGCTGATCTCCCCTCCCTCTCTATCTGTGTGTGTACCTGTGTATAAATCTCTCCATGAAGTTTATTCGTTGAGGGGGGAGAAGTCCAATTTGAATTTCATTTTCAATCTCTCTAGGTATATAGGGGTGAGAGTTTGTTTTTTTATTTTGCTTTTTGTTCTTTTTTATGTTTCATTTTTAACACAGTTCATATAGCATGAAACATTCCAACTTTTGGTCAGGTGATATTTCTTTTAAAGCATTTACAATATAGACCACAAACAAATTTTTTTTTTAACATTAACCAACTGAGACACAAATAATTACTATGTTTCCTAACTTCATAAGCCCTTGCCTTAATTGTCTCCACACTATTACTAAGAATGAAAGAACCCTAACTTATTCTTGTTGGTCTAAAGTCCTAAGCCTAACAGCTTAATTTTAGATTTAACCTCTGATGTTCCTCTACCAATCATCTATAATTTAATAGATCTGGTATTAAGCTTACAAACCTTTTGACTATAGGAAATTGCCACTAAGAGTAAGGACATTGCAGGCAAACAGGATCTCCCCAACTTCAACTCAGTTCCAGGCAGGAGTACATTGTCACCTTGCATTCAGTGAGGCTTAAAGTCTGCCAGGTGTCAGTGGGGAAATTGAGTCAGGAGAATCCTATCTCAGCCCAGGTTGAACAGCTGCTCTCCCACTCTTCCCATGAGATCACCCTTTTCAGTTCATACCAGCATCTCACAGGCTTACTGGTATCATGGATTGGAGGCTCAGACTGTCTTTCCTGCTATCCATACCTGGAGTTAGACTCACAAGAACAGTCAGTTAATAGTCCCATAGCATCTTAAAATACCAAGTTTCAATGACCAGGTCTCAGATATGACCATAATTTCACACTGGCTAAGGAACATCTTTTGAGCCAAGGCTTAAGTGGCTCACATGCCTTTCTGTACCTGTTCCAGCTCCTGCTTAATTAACAATCATAAAATCAAATTTACCATTAAAACCTTAACTTTTCCATTAATGCCAAATTTTACCCGAGGCTACCTGCCTCTAGGAAACTTTGACTAAATTCTTTTCCCCAAACTAAAGATGTCTCTCATTGAGTCTCAGTAATTAATTCAGTCAATTGTTTTAATACTAATTTTTTTACATCACTTTTTAACAGGTCCAAATTTTCTCCCCATATCTCCCCTGTCCTCACCCTCTAATACCTTGCATTCTGATTACCCCTTCCCTCAATGAGCTCTCCCTTCTATCACACCCCACCATTCCCTTATCCCCATCTTCTCTCTTTTCTTGTAGGGCAAGATAAATTTTTATACCCCATTACCTGTGTTTCTTATTTCCTGGTTATTTGCAATAATAATTCTCAACATTCGTTAATAATACTTTGAATTCCAACTTCTCTACCTCCCTCCCTCCCTTCCTCCCCAGCCCCACTGAGAAGGCAAGCAATTCAATATAGGTTATATATGTGTTGTTTTCAAAAGACTTGAATAATAATCTTGTTGTGTAATACTATCTGTATTGCCTTCTGTCCTACCCTATTCCACCTTATATTTTTATTCCCTCATTTGACCTTGTCCCTTCCCAAAAGTGTTTGTTGCTAGTTACTCCCTTCTCCCACTTGCCCTCCTTTCTATCATTCCCCTCACCTCACTTGTCCCCTCCTCCCCTACTTTCCTGTGGTGTAAGATAGATTTCATAACAAATTCAGTGAGCATATTATTCCCTCCTTCAGACATATGAGGAGAGAGTAGCTTCACTTTTCCCCTCTCCCCTTCTCCCTTTTCTCCTCCATTGAACAAGATTTTTCTTTATCTCTTTTATGAGTTATAGCCTGCCCCATTCCATTTCTCCCTTTCTCTTCCCAGTATTTTCCTCCCTCACCCCTTAATTTTTATTTTATTTTTTGTGAATATCATCTCTTCTGATTCAACACAGCCTATCAGTATGTGCATGTGTGTGTGTATGTGTGTGTGTGTATGTACAATCTCTCCACCTACCCAAATACTGAGAAAAGTCTCAAGAGTTAGAAATATTATCCTTCCATGTAGAAATTTAAACAGTTTAGCTTTAGAAAGTCTTTTATGATTTCTCTATTATGCTTACCTTTTCATGCTTCTCTTGATTCTTGCATTTGAAAGTCAAATTTTCTCTTCAGTTCTGGTCTTTTCATCATGAATGCTTAAAAGTCCTCTCTATCATTGAATAACCATTTATTCCCCTGAATTATTATGCTAAGTTTTGCTGGGTAGGTGATTCTTGGTTTTAGTCCTAGTTCCTTTGACTTCTGGAACATCCTATTCCCAGCCCTTTGATCCCTTAATGTTGAAGCTGCCAGATCCTGTGTTACCCTGATTGTATTTCCACAATATTCAAATTGTTTCTTTCTAGCTGCTTGCAGTATTTTCTCCTTGACCTGGGAACTTTGAAATATTCCTAGGAGTTTGTCTTTTGGGGTCTCTTTCAGGAGGTGATTGTTGGATTTTTTCAATATTTATTCTGCCCTCTGCTTCTAGAATATCAGGAGAGCTTTTCTTCATAATTTCCTCGAAGATAATGTCTGGGCTCTTTTTTTGATTATGGCTTTCAGGTAGTCCCATAATTTTTAAATCATCTCTCCTGGAACTATTTTCCAGGTCAGTTGTTTTTCCAATGAGATGTTTCACATTATCTTCCATTTTTTCAAACTTTTGGTTTTGTTTTTTAACTGCTTGGTTTAACTCATGGTCATTCATTTTCCTGAACTCAGTTCTGTCTTTCAAAGAACTATTTTATTCAGTGGGCTTTTGAACCTTCTCCTCCATTTGACTAATTCTACTTTTTAATGCCTCCTCCTCCTCATTGGCTTTTTGGACCTCTTTCTGCAATTGAAGTAGCCACTTTTTAAAGCTGTTATTTTCCTCAGCATTTTTTTGGTTCTCCTTTAGCAAGCTGCTGACTTGCTTTTCATACTCTTCTATTGCTTGAGCCCAATTTAAGTTCCCTTTGGAGGCCCTGGAGGCAGAGGACTTAATTTCATGTGACAGTAAACCTTGTTCTTCCTCATCTGAAAGAATGGGAGGAGACATCTTTTCACCAAGAAAGTAACCTTCTATTGTCTTATTTTTTTTTCCCTTTTTGGGGTATTTTCCCAGCCAGTTACTTGACTTCTGAATCCTTTGTTAAGTGATTTCACTCAGCTGCTCAGTTCCCCTGACCTTTGGGTGGGGGTGGGGCCATCACTCACTGCTGAGGTTTAGATCAGCTGCTCCCTACCACCAGAGGCTTTAAGCTGAGCTGCCTGAACAATGGACCCAGGGTGCTTTCAGGCCACAGGAGCTGCCTGAAGTCTGCTGCCATCGCCTCTGCCATTGCCTGGAATTATTGCTGGAGGAACCCCCTTCCCCTCTAGCCCAGCTGGGGAAGCTCTCCCACACTGAACTTCAGAGCTTTCTTTCTCACTTCTGGGTTGAGGTATCTGGGACCCTCCCTGCTGGAGATTCTGCCCTGGAGGCCTGCTCTGGTCCCATTCCTCTCCATGCCACGTGGCCAGGGCTGGGCTCAGCTCTACTTCCTATGAGATACACTTTTCCTGTCTGCCTTCCACATTACCTTTGGCTGGAAACTTCTTTCACTCTGTTGTTCTATGGCTTCTGCTGCTCTAGACATTGTTGAGAGTCATTTTTTACAGGTATTTTGTGAGCTGTGGGGGAAGCACTAGAGTATATGTGTCTTTCTACTCTGCCATCTTGGCTCTGCCCCCTGAAAGCTTGTTCTTGATCACAGTTCATAGAGTTGAGATTTTTTTTCTTAAAATGCATGTGTCCTTTATACCTAATGATCAATCATTAAGCATTTCTTAAGTGCCTACTATGGGAAAAACCCTGTTTTAAGCACTGGCAGAGATTCTTCTGTTTCCATGTATCTGTCTTCTGTCCTTTCCAACTCTCAACTTTGCTGAAATTTAAAAGGATATTCCTCCACATACAAAGTATATACTAAGCAAACACATATATGTTTCATGGGGGAGGCATCAGCACTTGGTAGGAGCAGGAAATATTCCACCAACAAAAATAGTGTTTTAATGAGCTTTGATGGAAACTGGAAATTCAGGTGGGGGGTGGGTAAGCAGGGGAGGACAGGGTCTTCCATATACGGAGCCAGAGAGGAGATTAAAATTATTTGGTGTCATTTGATCATTGTTTCTGTTTGGTAACTAACCTTATTCTGTGTTACTGCCCCATTTAGGATGCTTTGTCAAGCCAGCTTAACTTGGTGCCATCCCCCAAAATACATATCACCTGTCTTTACCTGTCTTTGTCCAATTAGAAGAGATTTTATCCCTTCCAAGAGGATACAGAGTTTGATACTTCTGATCTCCTAGGACAGATTACAGGAGACAGGTGGGTCCCATATTCCTTAACTGTCAGAAAGACACCTGAATCCCAACCGACTTTCTTAGTATAGCCACTTCTTATATTCCACAACACACTCTTCTTTCCTGGGAATCAGTAAAGAGAATCCTCTCTTGTTAGGGTTGCTGGCCATTATGATCAACTTCGTTAAGAGTGATACACATCACTGGCTAAAAAACAACCTGATTTTGCTTGGATTGTATATCTCAGTTTACCTTTATTGAGTTTGCTCCCCAAAATATCTTGTGCAAAAGTGCAGAGAAGGGAAATGGAATTTGAGAGACAATCTGACTGGTCCACAAAGTTCAAGATGGTGAGAGAAGTTCAGTAAGCAGGGAAAAGTTGACTAGAGCCAAGTCTTAAAGGATTTTAAAATATCAATCAGAAGAGTCTGTGATGAATCCTACAACACAGAAACTAATGGGAGATGGACATGAAGAAAGCTTAGAGAAAGCCAGGAACTTGCATTAACACACAGAGCCCAAACACAGCTCCAAGGGACTCCTGAGGAATCATGCTATCCCCTTCCAGAGACAACTGAAGGACTCAGAGAACAGATCAGAAGGGATTTTCTCTTCTTCCTTTTTTCTGCACATGGTGAATATGGGAATTTGTTTCTCATGAGCCTGCATAGGTGTAATGGGCTTTGTTTTTCTTGCTTTCTCACTGGGTGGGGGAAGAAGAGTAGGGAGGGACAGAATTTGAAAAGGGAAAAAAATAAAATGGAATTTTTAAATAAAGTAAAATTCTAAAAATGAGAAATGAAAAAAAACCTGGAGAATGTCTTAGTCAGACCTGGGCTATAGAGAAGCCACTTTAGAAGCTCTATGAAGAATGAATTAGAGAGGGGATGCACCTGAGGCAGAAAGATCAACTAGGAGGTGACTGAAATTATCCAGGTAAGAAGTGATCAAGACCTGAAGTAATTGTGACAGAATTATGACTGTAAAGAATGGAACCACTGGGAGGGATGAGAGAGATGTAATAGAAAGAGCAATGGGGACAACCTAGGTAAATGATTTGACAAGGAGGGCCAGGGGGAGTGAGAAGTGCAGAAAGAGCCTGAGGTGGTAAACCTGGATGACTAGGAGCTTGGTGGTGCTCCACAAAAACAAGACATTTCATCTGGAGGTGAGACAATGAGTTCTTCTGTCCAGGTTGTGTTGGAGATGGCCACAGACATGCAGATAGTAATGTCCAACAGGAAGCTGGTGATGGGACTCTGGGGCTCAGGAAAGACATTGAAAGAGAGAAAAAAGACTTCTGGGTAATGTGTTGGCATTGAGGGGATGGAGAAGTAGGAGACCTAGGAATGTGCACTAGTCCCTGAGAAGAAAGAGGAAAGAGCCCCAGGTCCTGTGTGGAGCACCAAGTAGGTCAGGGGGGCAAAAAGGCACAAGCCCCTGAGTCCTGGGTGAGCTCCCAGTGGAAGCAAGGTGCCAAATTCAGCTGAAAGTTGTCCCATTCTGGGTTGTACATCTGGTGAAATGGATCATTCTGAGCCTCAGCATCTAAATAATCAGCCCTTGAATAAAAATATATCAAAATACTCCCAGGTGAAAATAGTTTCCATGGGACTAAAGCAGAAATCCCAAAATAGCAGGAAGTTCCAGGCCAGTTCATTAAAAGGAGTCAGTAATGAAGTCCCTGGGGGACCCTGAAACATTCCACTGCAGTCCTAAAAAACACATTTATAAACTTCTTGACCCAAGGACCCACACCTGATCTCAGGACAATCCACCTGGGGATCAAGTAAACTCAAAATGGTCCTTCTCTCCTACATGGCTTCTTTACTCCCAAAAATCTTAACTGAGATTTTGAGCATGGAGGGGATTAACTCACCCCGCTCTGACCTTTGAAGACAGGACAGATTTCTATTAGCTAGCATAGCACTGAGGGAAAGAGGAAGATGTGGGCTGATTTGTGAAGGTGGAAAGGGGCTAAAAAAAACCAAGCCCTGAGAATGATCAGAGAGATCAGCTGCAGTGTAGTCACGAAGGGATGGGAAGTGGGCAGGGGCCTCAGAGGTCACTCTTGGATCCCAGGCTCTGCCTAGCACTCACTCCATGAAAACTCACAGCCTGTCTGGGGGCTTGTGTTTCTTCACCTATAAAATGGAAGGCTGGGATTCAGTGTCCAAGGCCCTCCTGGCTCTAAGTTGTGTCTAAAAGCCCCTTCTGGGGCCAGCTGGAAAGAGGGAAACAAAGGATTGGGGACATAATGAGGTACTTCTGAGGACCCCTGCCCCTTCTGGAAGTGCCCTTGGGGGAAGAGTCTTTGGGTAATGAGGCAAAGAAAGGGAAGCTGGATGTGGGTGCACCTTCACACAATGCCCCTAAAAGATCCCCATTCCCTCTTCCTCTGCTGGCATGAGCTTCAGAGACAGTCTGATAGAGGGGGAAAGAACTGACCATGCCAGCCACAGAGAGTCATTGGTCATGGCCAAGCTTGGACTGAGGCTTTCCTGGTGCCCACCCAGATCCTCCACAGCATTTCTGGATTCTTGTCTGGTTCAACAAAATGTGTGTTGCCACAGTATGGACCATATGTGTAATGACATTGGGTACAGAGGCCCCAAAGATGGGTGGGGGCTCAGGACCAAAGGCTGATCCTTTCTTGCCCAGCCCTTTCCAGGCCAAGGTGTGGCAGGTCTGGGCTCCTCATAGGCAGGCTTAGAAGAGAAGTTCCTCACTGGACCATTGAGGGAGAGTCTATTCAGTTCCTCGAGAGCATTAAGTGCATGATGGTTTTGGGGAGCTGGGAGACTGATACCTGAGGCATATCTGAGGATCTTTCCAGGGCTGTGGGGCCGGGATTATCACCAAAAAAAGCAAGAATTCTTCTGACACTAGGGGACTCTCCAAAACACACAGCATGGAGCCAACAATAAAGTAGCAACCACAAAGAGGAAGGAGAAGTGACCCTCCACAGAGTGTGGCAAACCCAGAACACAGCCTGCCCTGGTCCCTCCCTGTGCCTCACACAGTGTCCTGGTCACCTGGCAGTTCCCTCTCCCACCAGCTGCTGGGACGACCATGACCCACACTCTCTCTGTCCTGCTGTGCCTTGGTGAGTCCTAACAAGCCCCATATTTGAGAGGATTTTACACATCACCCATTCCAACCCACCCCACCTCCATTTTGTTGGAGAGGAAACTCCCCCAGAGAAGGGGAGTGACAAGTCTGAAGTTCCCCAGCAAGGTTCATGGGTAAGGAGAATCTGCAGTTCCTAGAGGGGTCTTCTGGGTTTTATCCCCTTTCACTCCCAGCTCCAAGCCCCAGGATCTGATCCCTCTGTCTCCTTCCTCTGGGGGTGCTGGGTGGAATGGATATGGGGAGCTGGGAGTAACCAGGGTCCTCTCTGCCAGGGCTGTGTTTGGTCCAGAGGATGAAGGCACAGGCAGGTGAGTCCTACCCCCGACACTGCCCCTGCCCAGAGCAGACAACTGCCCCCAGGAGAGGGAGGGGGTAGGTCTGGGTATGGCTAGGTGAGGAGACTCCGTAGGGGAGGCACACAGAAAGGGGATCTCCTGGAACTGACAGCTCTCCTTCCTTCCAGACACACTCCCCAAACCCTCCCTCAAGGCAGAGAGCAGCTTTTTGGTACCTCGAGGGAGAAATGTGATCCTCAGGTGCCAGGGGTCTGTACAGGCTGATTTCTACCATCTGGAGAAAGAGCAAGGTTCTGCAAGGACAGTGATCATGAGTGTGAAACCCTCTGGAATAGAAGGCGAATTTCATATTCCATCTGTGACAGAAGAAGATGCAGGGACATATGTCTGCCTCTACAAACACTCATTAGTCTGGTCAGAGCGCAGTGACCCCTTGGAGCTGGTGGTGACAGGTGAGGACACTCCCTGGGCCCCAGGACCCTCAGGCAGGGCTGGCTCTGGGTCCCAGCAGCCCCTAAGCTCCTTCCCAGCCCAGCCTGGCCCCAAGCATCCCTCTGCCTCTACCCTTCCTGTCCTCTCCCTGTCTCTGCCTCTGCTCTGCCTCTGGGGCCAGAGGTGGGGGAGGGGAATCAGGATTTATACAGCACCTACTATGTGCTAAGCACCTTTCAGTTATTATATCATTTCGTCCTCACAACTCTATGAGGCAGGTGCTGTTATGATCCCCATCTTACATTTAGAAACTGAGGCAAGCAGACAGGAAGTGACCTGCTCAGGATCACTTAGCTAAGGAGTGTCTGAGGTTAGATCTGAACTCAGGTCTTCCTGACCCCAGGCCCAGGGCTCTATCCACTGCACCACCAGCTGCCTCAGGCAGATCCCATCCTGGGGCCAAGGAGGAGTCAGAAGGCTCAGCTTGTGTCTCAGGACACCAGACAGAGCTGGTGATTTGATAGGAGGGGGCACAGGGCTGGTGGGGCATCTCCCCCTCCCAGCCCTCACCCTCCCAAAGCCAGGAGAGGGAATGCCTTGTAACCCTGCTGCTGCTTTGTCCTCTCTCCCACTAAAGCCTAGGCACAGGGAGGGGAGGTATCCCTAGAGGGCTCTATACATCAAGAGTGAGGTGAAGATGGAAGTGAACCACGAATCATAACCAAGCCTCCTCCTCTCTGTGCTACACCTGCCCCAGGGACTCACCCAGGGTCCAGGATGAGAGACACGCTCTGCTTTGGGGAGCTAATAACTGTCCAGAAGTGCAGACATGAGTCTGAAATATGCCCTCACCCCCCATAAAGAGAGATTCTATGACAAAGGCCCAGAGATTGTGCTCCCAGTCCCGGACCAAGGAGGAAGACCTCCTGTCTAAGCTTCCCTACCCCCACACTGGCCCTTTTTTGTGTCTCTTCTCTCTCTGTTTCTGTCTCCCCTTGCCTGGAGCCTTCTCTCCTCTCTCTCTGTCTCTCTCCCTGCTTCCATCCTTCTGTCTCTGTCTCTGTCCTTCCTATCTCTCTTTTTCTCTATGTTTTTCCTCCCTCCCACACTTTCTCTCTGTCTCTCTCAGTCTCTGTCTCTGTGTGTCTCTGTGTCTCTCTATTTCTGTCTTTCTCTCTCTCTCTTCCTGTTCATTCACCCACTTTCCATTCTCCCACACCAGAGCTGTCCAAGGTCTTTCCTCTCCCCCTCAAAGTGGTGATATTTCCATTTTTGTAGAGATGAGCTAAACCTCCACCCCCAGATAGGGGTCTGGCAGGTCCAGGTCAGTTCGCCCACCATCCAAATCTGCCCTCTCCCCTGAAAGAGTTAGGGATCACAGGCCTAACTCGAGGCTCTCCTCCTCCTCCTCCCCTAGGACTGTACGAGCCACCCTCCCTCTCAGCCCTGCCCAGCTCTGAGGTGGCCTCAGGACATAATGTGACCCTCCAGTGTCAGTCAGAGTCATGGTATACCACGTATGCACTGTACAAGGATGGACAACAGATCACCCAAGACATAGCACCACCCCATGGAACGGGGTCTCAGGCCAAGTTGTTTATCCAAGCTGTGAACTCTACCCACGAAGGAACTTACCAATGCTACACCTTTCAAATTTCCAGCCCCCAGAAGTGGTCAAGTTCCAGCAACCCCCTGGTTCTCAGGGTCACAGGTGAGGGAGCCCCAGATCCCCTAATTCCCCCTATGATCCTTCACTTGCCCTGGGGCATCTCCCTACCAGCTCAGAGCCCTGGCCCAGGGGACCCCAAGGGCCAGGAGGGCTGGGGGAGGAGGAGGCTCAGAGGGAGGGGATGGAGTGTCTGGGCAATTGGGCCTACTCACACAAGGCAGGGAGGGAGGACTCTCCTCCCTGGCTCCTCTAGACACCTTCACCATCTGCAACCTGTCCACTTAGGCTGGTCCCACACAGAGACAATATGTTTACTAAGTCCCAGGTAAAGGGAGTGAGAAAGTCAGAGGGGGAAACAAGAGGCAGCCAGAGCAGGCCTTGAGATGTAGACAGTGGAGAGGGGATATGTTAAGCGCCACATCTTTCTTCTCTCCCTGTGTCCCTTCCATGCCACCAAAGCCCAGGCAGAAGCTAGAGGTGGGTTCAGAAGAATCATGGAATCTCCCAGACTCACAAGTGCACAGGCCAGGAGAGGTCACTGAGCACACACACCCATTTAACAGATGGAAAAGTGAGGCCCAGAGAAGGAAGGGATTTGCCCCAAATCCCACACTCAGCCAGTCTGAGCAGAGCTGGTAAATGCTTCTTGATACCAATAGTAATAGGAACCAGCTTATACAAAGCCTTGAAATGCTTCATAATTATGATCTCAGAGGATCCTCACAACATCCTGGCAGGAGGGGGCTGTTACTAACCCCATTGTCCAGATGAGAAAACTGAGGGTGAGGGAGGGGAAGGGCCCATCCCAGGCTCATACAGAGGGAGTTTGTGAGGTGGGATGTGAACTCAGCTCATCCTCACCACAAGCTTCATGCACCAGCCCCTCCACCAAACTGCAGGAGAGGGAGAAGGAGAGGAAGGAAGGGCCAAGTGCAGGTGACAGGGAAGGAACCTGGGGCTGCCTCAGCCCCTCCCTTAGGCTTCTCTCCCAGGCCTCACCCTCACACTCACACCTAGGATCCCAGCCTGTGAGTGACCAGGGGCAGGGGCTGGGCTAGGGCACAGGAGCCTGTGAGGTAGAGGTGGGGCAGAGAAATCTGGCCTCCCTTGATGGGATAGATTGTCCCTCTGCCACTGACAATCTTTCTCCCTCCTAGATCCTGCTTCCCAGGATTACACCATGGGCAATCTCCTGCGCCTCAGCCTAGCTGGGCTGCTTCTCCTCCTCCTGGGGGTCCTGCTGGCTGAAGCCTGGCACAGTCAGAGGGGACCCTGAGCAGGAGCAGGAACATCTGACAGACAGGAAGACAGGACTGGGGTTCATGGAACATGTGCCTCATCAAGACTCACTGAGGCCTAGACTTCTGCCCAGCTGCAGACAAGGGAAAGGCCCTGCCTTTCCCTGCAACCCAAACCTGGCCCAAGGTGATGATGTCCAGCCTTCCTCCCAGACCCACCCAGAATGAGGATGCCCAGATGTTCCACCAGGCCCAATATAATGATACCCAGTCTTCCCCTCAGGCCCAAGCTCATGATGCCCAGCCTTTCCTCCAGGTCTTACCCACTTCCCTACTGTTCCTGCCCTGACCCCCCACACACACTCCCCCCCTCCCCACATCAGTCCCTCAGGTGCCATACAAACCTGTAGGCTTTATGATTTCCTCCACTGATGTTCATTTTTGTATGTATGTGTTTGGCTTTGAGTCTGTGGGGATCTGTGTGTAGAAAAGACAGCAGGAGCAATCCCCTTGAGCATCCCTGTGCAGGCCTTGGACCATCAGCTTCTCAGGGCCTGGACCCCACCCTTACCTGTATGAGGTCCACTGTTTTCTTCTCTCCTAAATCAGACCTACATCCCAGAACAACCTTCATTAAGATGGCAAGGCCTACAAACACTGTTGGCTACCAGGCTTTCCTCATGTCTGGTCCTACTTCCTAAAGTGCACAAAACCACTTTTGCTCTTCAGGGTTCCTGAGCCTATCAGAGTCATCTTTCCTTTGGGAATGTGAATGAATCGACCTTGTTTACTAGAGAACACACACCTGCATAGACACTTATATGTAGCTGGTCATTGTCATAACTTAGGGCACCATCCCTCATATACTAAATGTTCCCCCAGCCCATCACCACAACCACTGGCCCTAGGGGGAACTCTGGACTCCCTGGGCCAACGACTCAGACTGTCCCCTCAAACATCCACCTGTGACTCCATACTTCTTGGTGTGAGAGGAGAAAGAGGGAGAGAGAGAAGAGACATCCACTCTTCTGGCCCCCAGCTTCTTCAGGAAAGGCGTATCATTCCAAGCTCTGTTCAGGTCACTGAAAGAGGAGAAAGACTCAGAGGAGAAACCAACATGAGAGGATCTGGCTGTGTCCATCATATCCCTAACCCGAACTTACTACACTGGGACTTTTAGGGAATTTTATTTAATGCCCCCTCTCCCCATCCCTTCCTCCACTTTTCCATGTTCTTCTTCCACATCCCAATGATGAAAAGCAGTAACTTTGACCACCTTCTTCTTCCTTCCTTTTTCAAGACATGAAAGTTCTGAAGACACACTTGTTTTCTCTCCCCCTATTAAAATGTGAGCATTACTATATCCCTTGGATTTGCTCAAATACACGTACTGGGTTTTCTGTGATCGTACTTCAACCTTCCTACTCACCTCTGGTCATTTCATCAGAAATATTTGAAAGTCCTCTATGCCTTCAAAGATGTATGGAGGATTTTCCTTGCCAGATTATACTCATCTCTGAAGGATAAGGATAAGGTTGGTAGCCAACCTTCTAGAAAATTGTATTCCAAGACCTTCTCTCATTTAGCACACAAGCCACCAGGTCTTTGGGATTCTAACTATAGCTTCTGACCAATGGAACCTCTTCTTGCAGAATACCTGAAGGTTTCTTTTTCTTTGATGTGAAAGCTCTGAAAGTCTGCTATGATAGTAGTTAGGGAAATTTTCTTTTTTGCAAGAATTGCTAAGTCATCATTTTTCACTCTTCATTTTGCCATGGAGTTATAATGTGCGCATCTTAAGGTTTTCTGGAGAGAATGGGAATCCCTCCACTCCTGCCACAAGCAGTCCCAGAGCCCTGCACTCTACATGTAGCTGAAGTCACAGTGGGAGGATGGGCTCGTGGTCTGCACCCTAACTGATCATTCAGTGCCTTGCTCTCTTTCCTAGGGCCAAAGACCTACCTTATGGTGCCATACTGGGGGAGGAAATCACATATTGACTTTTCTACCCTGATTCTTAGGCATTCCTCAGTATGATGAGATGCCCAGGGTTTTTTCTGAAAGAGATCTTTGGGAAAAGGGTGCTTTGCATCTCTTCCCAGGACAACAGAGTCAGAGCATCTAGGTTTGGAGGATATTAAGAGAGAGAAGAAAAGAAAGGCAAAAAGAGAGGGAGACAGAATATAGAAGAAGGGAGGACCCTGCCTCCTCACATAGTTTGGAAGTGCAAAGAGGAGACCACACACCAAGGAGGCTGAAGGTAGGACAAAGCAGCATTGAGCCTCACTTCCATCAAATGCACCGAACTGAGGATAGAGCACATATACTCAAGAACACGTTGTGTAGAAATACTTTCAACTCAGCATGGAAACAGGAATAGGAAGGAATAAGAAAGAAGGAAATAAAGGACATCGTTACAAAAACTGACCCCAGAACCAGGCAGGAAACCCTCCTAGACAAAGGCGGAAGAGCAGACATGGAAACCACATCCTTTGTCGACCATTCACTAGCAAAAAGGGTAATGAATATAGGGTCATTGGAGAAAGGGCCAAAAGGAATTAGGGCCAAAATGACTTCATCTCAGGGAACTGGTGGGTGAATGAACAAATCAAAAAAGCAATAAGTAATTTCACCAACAAAAGTGATCATATAACATAAGTCTGGTCCAGCCCCATAATGGAAACTTCCAGAAGCCTGGAGGACTGGGGCAAGCAAGGACAGTCTGCTTGGGCTGGCCTCCTCCATCAGCCTCAGCCCACTCCCAGACATGGCTGGGTGGCAAGGAGGTCACTCTTTCCTTCATGGAGACTGAAACCATGTAGTAAAGGGAAGAGGGCCTTGGGCCTCCCAAATACTTCATTGCCATCACCCAGGGACTGTGGCCAACAGGAAGCACCCTCAGGTTGTGGCCTTTTGGTTTGCTTTTAACATTCTAAGCAGAGGGAATGAGTCTCTCATGTGGGCAAGGAGCATGAAGTGAGGGCAAATGGGAGTCCAGCAAGGCAAGGAAAAGGAGTTAAGTGAGGAGTCTACATCCACATCTCCAGCTGGAGAGACTGAGGTGAGGAGGGGACAAGAGGCCCCTGAGAGGTTGGGGATCATGTCTTTTTTTTTGCCAGAGCTTTGAAGAAAACATTCACTAGTAAAATCTCAAAGCCTGATCAAATGGAGCTGGGGTGTTAGCCACTGGGATCTTAAAATGACAGAACCCAGTTTATTGGGACACAACCTGAGGGCAGTGAATGGAGTGACCCTAAGCTTTTCAAGATACCTCAGAAGAGAGCAGAAGGGATAGGAAAAGGGAGGAAAGAGGGGAGGTAGGGAGGACATGTGACAGTCCTGACCCAGAGACTGAGGCAAGAACAACCAGGATAAACAACCAAGGGGGTGAACTTCCCAAACTGATGGGACAAAAGCCAAAGAAACCCTTAAGGAACATGGTGTCTCTCTAAACACTCTCATCCACAAAAGGAGAACAGATCAATGAACCTGGCATGAAACTCAAAGAAAAGAAACCTAGAAAACCAAAAAATAAAAAAAATACTGTGGTGCAAATTGGGAAAATCAAGCCACCTCCAAAGGACTTCTCTATCTTGCCCCTGTGCTGGGGACCTTCTTCCTCCCCATCCAGACTCTCCCAGCCACTTCTTTTTAGATACTCATTAGCTATGTGACACTGGGCCACTCCCAGACTTCTGCCTTAGTTTCCTCATCTGGAATATGAGGGTATTAATTAACCTGCTTCTCTCACTATTGGACTGAGACTACAATAAGATCCTCTTTGTAAAGACCTTGGCAAACCTTACAGCACCATATAAATGCCAGTTATGATTTCTCTCCAACAAACTACATCCACTCTGCATGGCTGTGGAGTCCAGGAAGGCTGAGTCTCACCTAGAGTCTCTGCCAGGCAGATTTCTGTGGGGTGGGTCCTATCAGTGTCCCCAAAAGGCACTTCCTGCTCTGAACATCCTCCCTGATGCTGACGCCCAATGCCACACCTTCAGGCTGCCAAACCACCCTGCATGGGGCAATCAACAGGAAACCACAGTGGCAGGGGGCTAGAAAACCTTCTCAGTGAGACTGGACCTTAAGAGACTCAGCAGAGCGAACCTTGGTCACATCCTCAGCCTCAGACTGGACTGAGGATGCCCTCCTACTATCTACTGGCACAATCATGACCCCATCCTCTCTGCCCTACTAAGCCTGGGTGAGTCCTGAGGTGGGGGACCTTCAAACTCAAAGGGAATTTACATACCACTGACACCAGATTCAAAAGCTGTTTTGCAGAGGGATTCCTTTAATCCAGAGAGGAGGCATCAGTCTCAGGTTACCCAGGAAGGTGATGGGAGGAAGCTGTTGTTGGAGGGGTCATCTGGTGCCCAGCCCCTTTCACTCCCATCAGCCCCAAGCCCAGAATCTGATCCCTCTGTCCCCTTCCTCTGGGGGTGTTGGTGGGGAGAATGTGGGGAACTGAAAGAAACTAGAATCTTCTCTGCCAGGGCTGTGTCTGGGCCAGAGGATGAGGTCACAGGCAGGTAAGTCCTTCTTCACAACTCCCCCTGCTCAGAGCAGACAGCTGCCCCCAGGAGAGGGAGGGGAGAGGTCTGGGCAGAGCTGACAGGAGTAAAGTGAGAGGACCCAGAATGAGGTTGGGGGTACATAGAAAGTGGATCCCCTGGAACTGACAGTTCTCATTGCTATTCAGACATACTCCTCAGGCCCTCCCCCAGGGCAGAGAGCAGCTCTTTGGTGCCCCTAGGGAGAAGTGTGACCTTCAGGTGCCAGGGATCATGGGAAGGGGATGTGTACCTTCTGGAGAAAAAAGACAGAGACACATGGAACAGGCTCCTGGATCAGAAATCAGATGAAATGGAAGTGGAGTATCCCATCTCAGCAGTGACAGCAGAAGATGCAGGGACATATGTCTCCCTCTACAAACACTTATTCTCCTGATCAGGGCTCAGTGACCCCCTGGAGCTGGTGGTGACAGGTGAGGACACTCCCTGGGCCCCAGGTCCCTCAGGCAGGACTGGCTCTGGGTCCCAGCAGACCCTAAGCTCCTCCCCAGCCCAGCCTGGCCCCAAGTATCCCTCTGCCTCTGCCCTTCCTGTCCTCCCCCTGTCTCTGCTTCTGCTCTCCCTCTGGGGCCAGAGGTGGGGGGAGGGGAATCAGCATTTATAAAGCACCTACTATGTGCTAAGCACTCTACAATCATTCTCCCATTTAATCCTCCCAACTCTGCAAGGTACATTCTTATGATGCCCAATTTGCACTTGAGAAAATGGAGGCAAACAGTGCCAAAGTGACTTGGCCAGGATCACATACTTGAGAAGTGTCAAATTTGAACTCAGGTCTTCATGACCCCAGGCCCAGGGCTCTATCCACTGCATCACCAGCTGCCTCAGGCAGATCCCATCTTGGGGCCAGAGAGGAGGCAGAAGGCTCAGCTTGGGTCTCAGGACACCAGACAGAGCTGGTGGCTCCCTGGGGAGGGGGCCCAGGGCTGGTGAGGCATCTCCCCCTGCCAGCCCTGACCCTCCCAAAGCCAGGAGAGGATGTTCAGGACAGCCTTGCTACTGCTCTGTCCTATCACCCAGCTCAAGCCTCAGCACAGGGAGGGGAGGGAGTGGCTCCTCTGTATATCCCCAGGAATTTCCTGTATAGGACAGTTTAGGAGGAGAGGATAGAAGTGAATCAAGAGTCACAAGCAAGCCTCCTCCTCTCCTTCCCTCACCTACTTCAGGATGAGTAAGAGCCAGAATCTGCTTTGGAGAGTCAATAACTGGGCAGAAGTTCAGAGATCATTGTTAAATATGCCCCACTCCCATACAGAGAGATTCTAAGACAAAGGCCCAGAGACTGGGGCTCCCGGCCCCCAACCAGGCAGGAAGACACCCTGTCTAAGCTTCCCTCCCCACAGTGGCCCCCATTTTCTCTCCTCTCTGTCTCTCTCTCCTCTTTCTCTCTACTCACTGTCATGTTTCCCATCTGAGCTGTCCAAGGTCCTTCTCCTCCCCCAAAGTTATGCTATTTTCATTTTTCTGGAGATGGGTGGAACCTCCACCCCCAGGCAGGTGTCCAGGCAGGTCCAAGCCTCCCACCACCCATGCCTGCCCCTCCTCTGAAAGAGGGATTACAACCCTAACTCTAGGCTCTCTCCCTCCTCTCCCAGGCCTATATAAAGCACCCTCAATGTCAGCCCTGACCAGCTCAGAGGTGGCCTCAGGAAACAATGTGACCCTCCAGTGTCAGTCACAACCATGGTATGACGTTTGCCTTATACAAGGATGGAGAAGAGATTGCCTGAGGTAAGCCCCAGAACCATAAAAGGGATCTCAGGCCAGATTCCTCATTCAAGAAGTGAACTTTAGCCATAATGGAATTTACCAATGCTATGCCTTTCACAGTGACAGGTCCCATGAGTGGTCAGGTCCCAGCAAACTCCTGGTTCTCACAGTCACAGGTGAGGGAACTCTAGCCCCCTTATCCACCCTAAGCTCCCCCATCAACACTGGGACACCACTACACCAACTCAGGGCCCTGCCCCAGGGGAGCCCAGCGACCAGGAGGGATGGGGGAGAAAGAGGTTCAGAGGGAGGGGATGGAAAGTGTGGGCAAGGGGGCCTGCTCAGAGAAGGAGACAGTGCGGACTCTCCTTCCTGTTCCTTTACCATCTGCCACCTGTTCAGCGATGTTGCTCACACACATATACAATATGTCTACAAGGTCCCAGGAAACCAGGTGGAAGAGTCAGAAGGGAAGCCAAGAGAAGGCCACAGCAGGCCTGAGGGGTAGACTGTGGGGAAGGGGGAGGTTGAATACCACCAAGCCCCTCACCCTTCTTCTCCCTATGTCCATCCTTGGCCCCCAGAGCACAGACAGGAGCCAGAAGAGGGGTCAGAAGAACATGGAATCTCCCAGTCTCACAAGCGGACAGAGCAGGAGAGGTCACTGAGCACACACGCATGTAACAGATGGAAAAGTGAGGCCCAGAGAAGGAAGGGATTTGTCCAACATCCAACACCCAGTCAGTCTGGACAGAGCTGGGGCTCACCCCCCAGGTCTCCCTCCAGGCCTCTCTGGGCTCCCCTGCCCAGCCCCAAACTCTGTTCCCTTGCGCACCCTCAGGGATGTTCTCTCCAAGCTCTGATTCTGGGAACAAACAGTTTGATAAGTAATTGGAGGTTTCTCAACAGAGACTGGAGGGAGGCAGAGCTGGATATCCAGTTAGGGTCTGCCCACTTCATCTGGTGTCCCTTCATTTCTCACCACTCCTCACACAGCACCTTATTCTTCTCCTTTTCCCACCTTCAGGCCATTGCCCAGACTATCCCATCTGCCTGGCAAGCTCTCCCTTCTCGCCTCCTCCTCTTACAATGTCAAGATCCCTCCCAGGATGAGTTTAGGAGCCTCCTCCTGAAGAAGCCTTTCCTGTGCCCCTCTCCCCCAGTTGTTAGGGATCCCACCCCTCAGATGAGGCCCGTTGATTTATTTGTGTACATGGTACCAGAGCATCCCAGGACAATGTCAGGCCCTGGAGGCCAGGAGCCAGCATTGTTTTGCCATGTTTGCTGTGGGGCTGACCAAGCACAGGGCCTGGGCCAGGGGGAGCACTTAATAAGAGTCTGTACACCTGAACTGTGGGCAACCAGGTGGTGCAGCAGACACAGAGGCCAGGCCTGGGGTCAGGAAGACTCATCTTCCTGAGTTCAGATCTGTCCTCAGACACTCACTAGCTGTGTGACCCTGGGCAAGTCACTTAACCTTGTGTTCCTCAGTTTATTCATCTGTAAAGTGACCTGCAGAAGGAATTGGGAAGCACCTCCAGGGTCCCTGCCAAGGAACCCCAAATGGGCTCAGGGGGTGGGAGGATCAGACATGACTGAACAACAACAGAACTGAATTACTGAGTAAGACTGGAGGCTGCCTGAGGACAGGCTCTGTCTCCTTCCCCTTGGGCTGGGGCCTCCCCAAAGACCTGTGTCCCGGTAGCTCCTCCCCCACCTTGGTCGTCATCCTCGGCTTCCCCAGGTCTGGCAGCAGGCATCTTAGTGGGAGTCTCAGCCTTCCTCACCCTGCTCCTCCTCTTCCTCTGCCATCAATGCGGGTGGCATCAGGCTAGACTCAGTGAGTTCTTGGGGCTGCAGGTCACCTAGGCTGAGGGCCCTATGGGGGATGAGCTGAGCCCCAATAAACCCTGGCACTGATTCTCCTTACAGGAAATGGGGGCAGAGAGGCAGAGGTCAAGCAAACCACTGGGAGGTAGGCCCCCAGCCACACTCCGATTCCCCTCTGAGCCTTACCCTCTTCACCTGTCCACCTTGCCATACCATCCCCCTCAACAATCTGTGCCTTTTTGTTCACAGCTCTGACCAAAGAGAAGGGATCCCCCTGAAGGAGACTCTAGGTGAGTGAGGGGGCAATGGCAAGGGGGACTGGGATGGCAGAGGAAAGAGCCTGTTCCTGGTCAAAGCCAAGGTCCTGGCACTTCATGCCTCCTCTTGCCTCCAGATGGTGCTGTGAATGATGACAGTCAGACAGAAGAGACCAGACAAGAGGACACTGCTGTGAGTAACTCAAAGATCTCTCCTGGAGGGAATAGGATGGGAGAGGCTTCCCCAGGGACACATAGCTGGGAGGATTCAGGGTCCTTTGCCCTCCTTAGCCCTCCTGCCCCATGTCCCACTGCATCCCTTCATCCCCTCTGCCAGGCTCCCAAAAGGGAAGACCCTCAGGAAGTGACCTACACCCAGCTGAACCTCAACAACCTCAAGACTGGGGCCGAGGAAACTCCCGCCTCTGGAGCAGTGGAGCCCAGCCTCTATGCTGCCTTTCAGGGAGCTCAGCAGGAGCCCAAGGGGCCCCAGGAGGAAGAGGCCCTTTGTAATTTAGCCTCTGCCTTATGAAGACAGACTCTGTCCTACCCAGTCAGCCAGACAGCCACATGTTAGGAACCTTGCTCCTCACTCTAAGTGAAAGGGCAGAAAGCACTGAGAAATGTTGGAAACAGGGTTCCTCTCTCCTGACCTCTGGCACAGAGAGGCCTTAGCTCCAGGTAGAATGTAACCCTTGCAATGCCAGGCCATCAGCCTAGGGGCAGACCAGTCACTGAATACTGTTCAGTTCTCTGGGTCCTGCACATGATGGATCTGGCAGTACAATGAGGCGGAGAGATGCTGTGTACTAGAGGCTAAAGAGCCTCCCTGCCCCCAGAGGAGTAGAGGAAAGGAGAGGAGGAGGAAAGATACAGGTTCTTACTGGGCACCTACTATGTGCCAGGCTCTGTGCTAACACTTTTCAAATAGGATCCCATATGATCCTCCTAACAATCTTGGGAGAGAGCTGCTATTGTTAGCAACATTTTACACTTGAGGAAACAGAGGTAGAGAGAGGTTAAGGAAGAAGACAAGAGAAGACAGGAGAAGGGATGGGGAGAGGAGGGGAAGTCTCTAAGTGCATCCTCATCAATGGGCCACTGGCTGAACAAACAGTGGGGTAGGGATGTCCATGATGGAATCTCATTACACCTTGGAAAATGAGGCAAGAAATTATTTCAGAGAGTTCTGGGTAGTGTGAGCTGCCGAAAAGCAAACTGGGAAGAACCCAGAGAATTATGTGTACCAGGGCAATAAAATTATAAAGAATGACAACAATGAAAGACCAAAGAATTCTGTCCAGGGAAATGACTAAGCCTGATTCCCAAGGAGGTATGGAGTATAGAGGTGGTGGTCACTGGGAACAGAAAAGGACATGTATTAGGTACACATAGTCACTTGGTGCATTGATTTTCCATAATGTGATAGACTTGTTGCAAAGCTGTTCTTTTGTGTCTCTTGACATTTTCTATTTGGAAGGGGAGTTCTGGGAAGAAGGGAGTTTTTTTGGGGGGGAGATACACATCATTACTGAAATAGAGATGCCAAAAGTAAAAAGCCTATTGTTCAAAATTACGAAAAACAGGGATCAGATGGAAGCATACAAAAGCAGGACAGTTTTAAGGATGTGTGGAATTGTTTGCATACTTTTTAAAAAGCAAATGATGAAATTGAGATTCATAGTTTCATAGAGAATCCTGTTTTTTGGCTCTACTGAGAATATGCCAATCCTTGTCCTTTTGGTCTTTACGTTAAAAATAAAAATAAAATACATTTGGCAAAAACTTATTATCTGGAATTCTATTTGGTGACTATGTCAACTGGGTTCTGGTCAGAGAATGAGAACTCCCCATTGTATAAATGGATACCTGTGTCTCCAGTTTTACCCTCCCATCTCACACTAGAAAAGCCTGGTTGGATACCCCGACAGAGGATTGTTATATCTGGTTCAATGGATGACACTGAGAGTAGCTATTCCCCCATGCTTAAAGCTTAAGAGCCCCCTGCAGTGTGCTTCCCCTTCATAATCAGAAAACACTCTTCTAGCTTTTTAGGAGAAGCATTTATTCCACTCAACAGCATGAGCAAACTTTATGGAATATTTTTCAAAAACAGCTTGGGACTCTCTCTCCCACATATATACACAGCATCCATGGGGTGGTGGGGATGGGTGGAAGAGTAAGAATAAGCTTCAGTCACTAAAGTACTGAGTCACATATGGGAAGAATGTTCCATGTCTGTAGAACAGACAAGGAATACAGGATTTTTTCCCTTTCTATTTTCTTGTTCAAAGCACCGTGCTTGTGAAGGACAGGGTTGACAAAGAGACATTCTCCTCAATCTTGGGAAAGATTCCGCTCAACAGGGAGAGCTTATTTCTGATTAAAGGGCAGAAAGAATCTAATCTAGGGGGACTTTAGGCCCATTGTGTTCCATCTAACTGGTCTGAGTGAAGATAGATCCTTTTGTCTACATTGTCTAGATGGGAGTGGGTTGGCATGAAATGAGTCTCTTGTCCAAGAGTGACATGATCAGTCACATCTCCCAGGACCTCATTAGAATAAGACCAGCTATCATGATAATTTTCATTCTCTCACAATTGCTAACCAATCACAGTTGATTTCTGCCTCTCAGGGACACCCACTTTTCCAAGGGTATTTAAACACTGGATGATCTCAGTGATTCATCTTTGCTTTCTGAGAGAACCACTGAAATCAATTAATTGATCTGCAAGGCATCATTTAAAAACTGGTTATTAATTTCCCAAAATTCTGTCTCGTGGGTTTTCCATTCTTCTCAAAGGTGTAAATGACCTCAGATTGATAGCAATAGTACGTATGTGTCAGCAAGGTAGTTCAGGGATTAAACCTGACAAAGTATTTTAAATATAGTCCATACTAGACCCATCTAATTTTTGAATGGTTAAAGCAGAACAAAGCAGGCTAGAGACAGGTGAGTCAGGAGTCAAATAACACTTTGATTTCAGAGTAAAGAAAACACTTGCAAGCAGTAGTCCACCTTCCAGAGAAGGAGGGCTTGAGGGCTTATGGCAGAGGTAGGGTTTGTAAGCATGAAAACCACAAAAGGTGGGACCACAACACAGTCATTCATAGGTCTTGAGTAAACAGTTCTCATGGTGTGCCCACACTTGCAGGCATTTTGAGGACATTACAGGCAGTCTTGGGTCCTGTGGGAACACTCTCCAAGTTATTGGAATTGTTGAGCCTGTGACTGTCTCAGATCATTAGAGTCTTTGAGCCTTGTGATCCTTCAGTGGGGTACAGAACCAGACTTAGTGTGGTGGGAAAAGGAATGCAGCCCCAGGTTGGGTTCACTTAGCAGTTACAAGCACAGGGATTGTGAGCATGTCTGGAGAAGTGATGCATGTCCTTCTTCTGGAGCACATTAGCTGCAGCTGCAGCTTTCAAGTCAGGTTCTCCTGGGAAATAGAGAAGCTCCAACAAATGTAAATTGTAAAATCTGGCACATAGTAGCACTATTTCAATGCTGTTTCCTCCTCCTTCTCTACCTGGGTGCCTATATCCAAATCTCTCTAAGAAACTTATTTTTGAGGGGGGAAAAGTCTAGTTTGAATTTCACTCTCAATCTCTCCAGGTACATGTCAGTGAAGGCTTCTTCTTGATCACAATTCATGGGGTTCAGAATATTTTTTCTTAAATCTTTTTTCTTATTTGTCCCTTTTACCTGTCAATCAATCAGTCAATCAATAAACATTTATTAAGTACCTATGTGCCAGTAATGGGGTACTTGAACTCTCCTTGAATCTTCCCACTTCATCTGGCATTCTCCTGGGGATGTAAGCCTTTCATTACTGCTAACCCCAAATCTCTGCTACCCTTGACCTAGCTTAGCCCACCATTGCCTGTTATCCAGATAGTCTTTGGTTATTCCCCACCCTTAATCCAATTCTCCTGGTTCCTGGCTTCCCCCTAGAGTCACCCCATACAACTGACCACTCCCACCAAGTCCTTCCCTAAATATCTCCTCCAGTCACACCAAAGTACTTGACCATCCCTAGATCTCTGTCTCGCTAACTCAATTGGAAAAAGTGGTCCAAAAAGCCAATGAGGAGAAGGAGGTTTTAAAAAGTAGAATTAGCCAAATTAGAGGAGAAGTTTCAAAAGCTCACTGAACAAAATGATTCAGTGAAAGAGAGGATTGAGTTCAGGGAAATGAATGACTTTGAGTTCAACCAAGCAGTTTGTAAACAAAACCAAAAATTTGAAGAAAATAGAAGATAATGTGAAACATCTCATTAGAAAAACAACTGACCTGGACAATAGATCCAGGAGAAATAATTTAAAAATTATGGGACTACCTGAAAGCCTTGATCAAAAAAGAGCCTAGACATTATCTTCAAGGATCTTATCAAGGAAAACTGCCCTGAGATTCTAGAACCAGAGGGCAAAATAAATATTGAAAGAATCCACCAATCACCTCCTGAAAGAGACCGGAACAGAGAAACTCCTAGGAATATTGTGGCCAAATTTCAGAGTTCCTAGATCAAGGAGAAAATACTGCAAGCAGCTAGAAAGAAACAATTTGAGTACTGTGGAAATATAATCAGGATAACATAGGATCTGACAGCTTCAACATTTAGGATGGAAGGGTTTGGAATGGGATATTTCAGAGGTCAAAGGAACTGGGACGGAAACCAAGAATCACCTACCCAGCAAAACTGAGTATAATACTTCAAGGGAAAAAATGGTGATTCAATGATATAGATGACTCTCAATCATTCATGTTGAGGAAAAGACCAGATCTGTACAGAAAAATTTGACTTCCCAAGACAAAAATCAAGAGAAACATAAAAAGGTAAATAGGAAAGAAAAATCATAAAAGACTCTCTAGAGCTGAACTGTTTACATTACTACATGGAAAGAAAATATTTTTAACTCTTAAATCTTTTCTCAGTATTTGAGTAGATGGAGAGATTGTACATACACATAGATAGAGAGTACAGGGTGTGTTATATCAGAAGAGATGATATCCACACAAAAATAAAATAAAATAAAAATTAAGGGGTGAAGGAGGAAAATTCTGAGAAGAGAAAGAGAGTAATAGAACGGGGCAGGCTATAACTCATAAAAGAGATAAGAAAAACCTTATTTAATGGAGGAGATAAGGGAGAAGGGGAGACAGGAAATTTAAAGCTACTCCCTCCAAATGTGGCTGAAGGAGGTAATAACATGCTCACTAAATTTGATAGGAAAATTTATATCACACCACAGGAAAGTAGGAGAGGAGGCAACAAGTGGGGTGAGGGGAATGTTAGAGGGGAGGGCAAACAGGAGAAGGGAGTCACTAGAAATAAACACTTTCAAGAAGGGACAAAGTCAATTGTAGGGGAAAAAAATAAGGGGAGATAGAGTAGGACAGAGGGCAATATAATCAGTATTTCACAACATGATTATTATGGAAGTCTTTTGCAAAATGACACATATTTAGTCTGTATTGAATTGCTTCCCTTCTCAGTGGGGCTGGGGAGGAAGGGGGGAGGGAGAGAAGTTGTAATTCAAAGTATTAGAAACAAATGTTGAGAACTTTTATTGTATATAATCGGAAAATAAGAACTACAGGGAATGGAATATAGAAATTTATCTTGCCCTACAAGAAAAGAGAGAAGACGAGGATAAGGGAAGGCTGGGGTGTGACAGAAGGGAGGATACATTGAGGGAAGGAG